>NC_057808.1:263644715-263783743 GCF_018294505.1 Triticum aestivum
TTTGGTTGCTTGCATTGCGCCAGTCAGATCTGTGTAGGAAGAATTTGGATGAGATCCCACAAATTGTTGGCTTGATTCAGATTTAGCAAAAAGCAGCGGAAGAACAACATGGTGAAGATCCGAAAATCAAAGAAAAAGAAAACAACAGCCTTATTAGCTGCAGAACGGCACTACACTCACAAGGTGGAACGTCATCCACCCACGACAAGGCAACGCAGCTCCGACAAAGACGAAGAACTATAAAGAACTAGGCAAGGTTGGCGTCGCGGAAGATCGCCGAACGGACCACCTGTCGCACGTCATCGTACACCACCCGAGGCCTCATCGGCGCAGCTTCGACCTCACAACAACAAAACGCCCGAGGCAATCCCACGGACATGCCGGAGAAGAGCCGACTACCACGACCAATGCCACGCCTCCGACTTCGCTCACCCTCGTCATCGTTGCCACAGAAGCCACCATGCACGTCCAGCCGTAGGAAGCACCCATGGGATCTAGATCTTCAAGACGGCGCCCTAAAGAGGGGAAACGACATTGAAGACGACGCCACCGTCCAATCATGCAGCAGGATATTGGCTTTCGCCCGAAGATCTTGATCCGGGAGTAGAGGTTGTGTGGATCCCAACAGCGTCTCCAAGAAGGATAATGACGCCCACGGGCGCCGTCGCCGCTGGCCGGCGAGAACCGGCTAGGCTTTCACCCGGAGCAACCGCTCCCACGCAGTCGGCCGAGGCCGACAAGTACCTCCACTGGAACGTGCACCCCCAACGTAGCGAGCACGCCAACACTGCGCAGGGCCACCACCTTCCTCGACGTCGAGCCTGTAGAAGCCAGATCGGGCCCTACACCCCGTGTATCCACCATGACCAGAGCCTCCCTGCTCCAGCAAGTCCGGGCACCGCCAACCACCGACGGTGTCCCTCCCTGGCCACCAGCCCAAGACCGGCACGCCATCAGTCCCTCCAACCACCAGCCACCTCCTCCGGACCGCCTGGACTCCACAGCAGCAAATCGAGGCGGAGAAACTACCCATCTTGCGGTGCAAGGCCAGATCCGGACCACCTAGACTCCACCAAGCAGCAGCCGCAATAGCTGCAAGCCCGTGCGCCAAGGAGCACGCCCGTGCACGAGCCCAGATCTAGCCCCCGCGCTCACCGCTGCACTGCAACGCCCGCATGCGGCAGCAAAGCCAGCGAGACCTCCACGCTGGCCAGCGCCGGTGCACCAAGCCGTCAGCCCTAGGCCACAGGGTAGCGACCTCCGCTGCCTCACTGCGCCCAGCCTCGTCCGGCGGAGACCTCCTCACCCGCACCTCGCGTCCAGCTGCTCCTCAGCTGGCAGATCGAGGTCGACCTTCGGCCGCGTCTCTGCGCCCGCGCTGGCCCCAGCTCTACGCGGGCTCGCCTCCGCCAGACCGCCGGGCGCCGACCTCTGCCAGAACTCCGCGCATCTCGAACAACACCTCCATGCTGACCACCCGCCTCCGCCAGATCGAGTCGGCCCGCGCCCGCTCAAAACCACAGGAAGAACCAATTGCCCCGCCGCCGACGATGCTGCACGGGCTTTGCCCGGTAGCGCACACCGGCGGCGGCGAGGGGAGCAGCTATGGAGGGGGAGTGCACGGCGACGGCTAGGGGTTTTCTCTCCCGAGCCGCCCGTGGGAGAGGCGCGAGAAAGGTTGGTCATTGGTCAAATGACAACTCATGCGACTCTTTTCTTGAAGATGTCGGCATGGTTCTTCTTACCATGCTAGGGTTTCGAGTGAAAGCTCATGTCCACTTTGGACCCGGCAGTGACGACACGTCGCGCCGTGTTTCCTCCTGACGGCATTGTCGTGGAGCTTAAGTGTGCTAGAGCGCAGCGTGTGTTCTCCTTCGATAGCGTAGTTGCGTGCGTTCTATTTTTTTGAAAAGGAGGAATGCCCCCGGCCTCTGCATCTCTTGATGCATACAACCATATTATAAAAAATTCAGGTTCAGAACAAGGTCTCAAACAGTAGTGCGAAACTCATAAAAATAATTTGCGACAACAGGCAAAAATAGAAAGAGATGACTATACACCTATCCTATTGTTGGACCGCCATTCAAACCGGTTATAGGTATCCCATGCAACCATCACCCACCGGTTGCACCCAATATCCATAAGCTCCCTGTGGTATGGTTGAGTAACAACCACATACGGATCCAAGCTGACGCCCTGAAGATAACCTGTAAAAAATTTATGATGGTTTGTCTGTTAAAGACAACGTCATTCCCACAATTCATATGGCCCAAAGTAATGCACACACTCCTACTCAAATATGTGTCGCGGTTTTAGGCTCTATCCATGTTAATCAAGTCCCAAATAGATGCGAAACCGAGACGGGCGGTGCAACGTTAAATGACACGTGAATTGTCCGCCATAGTAACTTAGCAAGTGGGCAATGAGAAAAAGGTGTTCTATTGTCGCGTGTGTTCTGTATAATCCGGTTATTTCGGGATGTGCTTTGTAAGAGGGCTACCTCTCCATCTTGTATCGCTCGGCTGTGTATTTTGTTCGGTTGTTACTTTATTATATATAAAGGGGGGTGAAAGCCTGTTTTGAGAGTGTTTGGTTGCCGCATTCACTGTTTGGCCTACATCGTACGGACTTTAAAGCACCTCCTAGCCAGGCCCGCTAGGAACGGTCGAATCCATAGTTTCTACCGATGTTTTTGTAGTATGTGGTAAGAAATAGGGCAACAAGGAATTAGCATTTTTGTAAATTGTAGCAATTTTTTATACTGTACGATATGGCCAAATTCATAACTTATAGCGTGGCAATATTTTTGACCCCAATATATTTTGTGGGTATGACCCTTCTTGGTATGGTGCCAGGCACGCGAGATGGCCTCGTTCAAATCAGGCTGCCCAGCGTCACGCTGATGCAGGTCTTAGGCGAACGATCCTTGTCGATGGAAGAGCCAAGATGATGTGCCCTCTAGAGCAAACGGTCCTAGTGGAACGTTCGCTCAAGGGATCCCCTGTGCGATTGTCAGATCGTTATTAGCACCAAACTTAAATATGTAGTAGTCCTTGAAGGTCTTCGTCTTCCTTACGACCATCGAGCTCACAAGCCCTCATCCATCATGAAGAAAGTGCAATGCTAGCTCAAACAAGGCTTGGGATTGAAGAAATCCTTTCCCTAAAGATGCGCAAAAAAAAAAATTTCCTTTCCCTAAAGACATTGATGAGTCGTCGACAAGATCACCCTGCCATTAAATACCATGCGTCGGAGAGAGAAAACCAGCCAAGGAAGAAAGTAACTCTAGCCTAAGAGCATCTTCAACAGCCGCCCAACGCGCCGCGCGTTAAAAACCACTTTTTCACACGCCCTTCGCCTGGTTTTGTGCGTCCGGCAGCGCTGGCTCCAACAGCCGCGCTAAAATATAGCATGCGCGCGCCGCTCCAGCAGCGCACAAAAAATGCAGCGCGCGCAACTAGCCGGCGCATGCCATATGTTCTATTTTGGACACAAAATGGATTTCAAACATTCAAAATGCAATGAACATGGCATATAAATTTCACACAAACAAGTTGATGAATAAAAGTTCATGCCCACAAGTTCATCCAACCAAGTTCAAAATGCAAACCAAGTTCACGACACAAATGAAAGACACATCAAGCCTCGTCCTCGTCTTCGTCCTCATCTTCGGAAGACGATTCTTCCTCTTCCGAAGATGATTCTTCCTCCTCCTGCTCATCATTGTCGCGCACCGCATCACGTGAAGCTCGGACGGTGTTGGCAAGATCTTGAACGGCATCTTCATGAGAAGGTGTGTGAGGCACACCGGAAGACATTCCGCCCATGGCGGCCGGAGGTGCACCCATGCCTCCCATGAGAGAAGCAAAACTCATGCCTCCCATGGCGGCCATGACGCGGGCGGTGCTCCAAAGCCACCCATGGCTCCCATGGTCTCCATGGTAGCTCCAAAGCCACCCATGGCACCTAAGCCGCCCACGGTAGCTCCGTAGCCACCCATGGCGCAAAGGCCACCGCCACCCATTGCGCGAATCATAGCTCTTTTTTGGATCAAGACTTCTTCACGGGCGAGATTGACATACTCCTTTTGCGCCTCATTGAGGATAGATGTGTCCAAGAAGAACAAGTGCTTCTCCCATTCCAACAATCTAGTTCGCTCCTCATTGCTCACCTTCCTCTCTCCAAAGCCACCTTCCTCTCCTCGGCCGCCACCCTCCTCTCCTCGGCCGCCAACCTCCTCTCCTCGGCCGCGGCATCTTGGTTCCTTGCCATTTTCCTCACCTTGTTGGCTTCTTTTCTTGCCTTCACAATAGCTTCCATAACATTTTTGAGCTCATCATCTCCTTTCCTCTTCTTCTTTTCTTTTGCGTCTTTCTTGCACCCATCCGTTCGGTTTGGCTTCGAGTATGCAACCGAGTTGGGTGTGGGGCTTCTCTTGCCGTCATCACTTGATGCATCATCCTCCTCCTCCTCATCATCATCCAACTCAATTGTTTTCTTGCATTTTTTGCTCAAATCCAAATCATCCAAATCATCACGCTTCTTCCATTTCTCATCATCCTTCAACACTTCATAGCAATGAGGCAAGGTAAATATCCTTCCTTTCTTGACCTTCCCCTTCTTGGTTCTCTTCTCCTCTCCTTTGAACAAGTTTTGTGCAATGTTGTACTACATCAAAACAAAGCAAGTTAGCACTTCAAACACCAACAACAAGTATGATGAACATGGATGAAATGCCACTTACTCTATCGTCCTCATTGGTGCCACTTGGGTTCAACTTATCAACCGCCTTTTGTGCGGCCGCCCACTTTTGACAATCCTTGTTGATTGTCGACCACCGGGACCGAAGTGATCGCTCGGAGCGGTCAATTCCACTCACGTTACGAACATCAAAGTGTTCTTTCATCCGCCCCCAATAAGCATCTCTACTTTGATCACCTTCGACGGATGGATCCCTTGACACTTGCAACCAAGTATTGCATAGTAAGATGTCTTCGGCGTTGGTGTAATTGCCCGCTCTTCCTTTCGGCGCGTCGACAATGCCCTCACCATCCTCGTCCACCTCGAACTCATGGTCTTCGAAATGCATGTCATTGGTTTGAGACCAATGCGAATTGTTGGAGCCAACACTCATAGTTGACATGTATGCATCATCGTTGAGACTACAAAATATATAGAACAATGCAAAAAGCTATCTATATGAATGCATTCAAAAAATAACAAGAAAAGAAAAGTTCGCAAAATTTTCTACCTTTGGGGCATATCGTCGAACACGTTGTGCGTGTCGGCCGCCGGCTCAACGAGTGAGCTCGCCGGCGCTTTGGTAGCCGCCGCGCCCGTCACACGCCCTGCAAGCTTCTTCCTCCTCGCCTTCGAGGTGCCGGAGCCGTCCGCCGCCTTGTTCTTCTTCGCAGATGTCTTGCCCTTCTTCGGCCGCGCCGCATTGGGGAGCTTCGAGGGGGGGGGGGCGGCACGGGGCGGCGCCGGCGCGACGCCACCCGCCGCCGAGGTCATCCGCGGCAGCATGAAGAGGCCGCGCGCGAGGCCGATGCTCGGAGGAGCTCCGGCGGAGGCGAGGCCAACGCTCCCCGCGCTAGGGTTTGCGGCGGCGGCGGCGGCGGCGGTGGAGGGGTCGCGACTGTAGAATGGGTGAGCGGGGTGCCGGCGCGTGCGTCCATCGGGTCAAGTTCGCCGGCGCCGGCGCGCGTGGGGCGAAGGTGGCGGGGAGGAGAGAGTGCGGCGCGAGCGCTCGTGTGTGCCGCGCGCGGAAGCGGGCGCCCCAAATACATAGCGCGAGTTGGCGATTCAGACCGCGCGCCCAACTCCATATGCCACGCGCGCGGTTATTGCGCGCCCGCTGGAGCCACTCTACCGATTGCGCGCACGCTAAAATGGCTAAATTTGCGACGCGGCGTTTGTTTAGCGCGGCTGTTGGAGATGCTCTAAACTATCGTCTCAACATTTCACCTGCCGATCACCCTATCGTAACTTCCAGACATGGTGGTCGGGTAAGGCCCTCCCCAACAGTGGCTCCCTTAGTAGACCACCTACGAATGTTCCACAGTCGGTCGTCCTGAGTAACCGCTTGTGTTAAGTGCATCACCCACGAGTTTAACAGAACCGTTTGTGTAATGCCGACTATGTTGGCTACATCGGTAGTATATAGTGTTTGATTGTTTCACAGGCCGCCCTGAATAACCGCTTGTGTTAAGTGCATCATCCAAGCGTTTAACGAAACCGTGTGTAATGCAGATTGTGTTGGGCACGTCAGTGGTATAGCGCGTGAGAGTTTCTAGAATAGCTGGAATGTTAGACCGCTTGCATAAACCCCACTGCACTCGATTATGTTTTATCTGTGAGTGATTGAGTTTTTTTTCTGCATAGAGAATAAATCTTCTTTTTTGGAGGTGTAGTAGTAGTAGTAGTAGAGTGATGCAGGAGTATCCGCCAAGCATATGTCGGTAACACCCCCATCGCTCTCATACCTCTGAACTGCAAAACGGCGAAAGGAAATGCATGCTTACTTACCAAAATAACATCTAAAAGAAAAGAGTTGCCAAAATAGAAAACATAGAGTAACTCTACATGTTAAGTCAGGTTAAAATCAGATAAAAGAAAGATGTGGAGTCAGGATCAAGATCCAAAATGAATGCAAGTGCAATAACAAAGTGGTCAAATTAACATGGGTGCAGACGTCGTGGGAAACAGTAACTCGTCGGTATTAGCTGGGGTGTCAATTCTATCATGGATGCGTAGATGTGGGGTGTTAAACGGATTTGGTCAAGAGTTACATGACTGATGCTAACTCTTTAACTCTCACTAAAGAGTGACTCGATTCATAGTCTAATCATGCCCGTCCCTCTCACATTGTTATTATATTGTTTGTTAAGAGTGCTTTCTTTCATGTCAACATATATATGACTGGTAGTTAGCCAGTCTCATGTGGCTTCAGCGACAATTTATTTTTATCCTACTGCGCCATCATGTCCTTATTTCCTGCTTTTCTTTTGCAGTGACTATTTTCCTTTTGCAGTGCTATTTTCAATGGAAAGAAGTATTTGCTTTCTTATTTAGAGAAAACTAATTTGTTGGGATTTCGTTGTGAATTGCCTGCTTAAAGTTAGTTGTAAGCGCGTAACAGTATGGGCTAGCTCAACTCTCCGTTTCTTCACCTTTTTTTGACAGCCACCTTTTTCCTTAGTTGCTTTGCTCTTCCTAGGCAACTTCGGTAGTAGCATTACTTGACATGTACGTGGAGTTGTGGCTGGGACCAGAGGCTTGGGCATTTCTCAATCAAACAGTTTATGCACCTATGAGTACATAGGGAATTTCTAAGATCACGCATAAGGTTTCATGTAGTTTATACGTAGCATTTGTTTACGTGTTAAACTTTTTTTTGCATATGGTTTCATGTAGTTTTTACATGTTAGACTGAGAGCCCACCCAGTTTAGTTTCCTTATAGCTCTTATTTATATGCCATGTGCATTCTTTTTGTTGATATTATATGTCAAAATATGCAATAATTAATCGCACCCTGCCAATACTAAGTGATCTTCAGCATAAATGCTAGAGCATCTTCAAGGCGGACCCTCAAATGTTCACTATATGTTCAGATCATTTTTGTCATCCAATAGGAACATGTATATATCCGCTTTAGACCTGGGCATGGGTGGTCCGGCCCGCTAGGCCCGGCCCAAAGCCCGATGTCCGGGCCTGGCTCGGGCCTCACTTTTCAGCCAACAACCCGGCCCTGAAGCACAGGAAAAGCCCGATGAAACATGTTTTTGATGCTTTTTATATAAATATAGGTATAGTATAATAGTACTTATCCCAAAATAGCTATATTGTTATTTTTGAATACAAAAAATAGGCATATTGGTGGGCTGCGGGCCTGGCCCGGGCTTGGGATTGTGAGGTCGGGCTTTTTGAAACTCGAACCGAAACCCAGCCCGGTCCGAAAATGCCCAAGTCTAGCCCGCTTAGCAGTCCGGACGTACGTACTCCGGTATCCAAGGGACAAACGTGGGAGAGGGGGTGCTTTGTCGGAGTCCGGACATGCACTTGACCAATCATGCATGGTCCCTCTCTTCTCTCTCTCCTCCCAACCGCACATGCATAGTCCCCCTCTCCCCTCTCTCTGGTCCCAACTGGACACTAAATCACAAATATCCCACCACATATATACATGGTCACCTACTTTTTCTCCTCCCAACCGGATACTTTGTGATTAGTATTGGATGGCTCTCTCCCACATCATATCTGCGGACCACATCCGGAAATAAAAACGGACATATACCAGAGACATTTGCAGGTCAGCTTATGACATCTCCAACGGCAACACGCAAATTTCCTCTCGCATCCGTCCACGCACACGGGGGAGGGGGGCAGTACGCGGACACAGATGTGGGAGGACGCCATCCAACACTAGCCGCATACATTTCAAACTCCTTTTCAACAAAGCAGATGAAATTCATGCAAACACGTCCGGATTCGTACAAACATGACAAACTTCATACAAACACGGCGGATTTCATTACATTTCGAACATCTAGAACAAAAAAGACCCGACCCTAAACCTATCCTACGATAGCGGCGGCCGGCGTCCAAGCTCGTGTCGTCCTCCATCCGCCGTCTCCATGAGCAGCGGTGATAAGACCGATGAAGTGAAGGCGTGGTCTCCGGCGAGGAAGAGTAGAACACGGGAGAGGAACCGACCCACATGGGACATCAGGTCCTGCCGCCTCCCTTGGCCTCCTCGGAGGAGCCCGCAACCTGGTCGTCGCCTGTGGACGTGAGGTCCATGGTCGAAATGGTGGCGTCGACGCTGCCCTCGTCCCACCGGGCCGCCTGATGGTTCAGCGGCGACGCGTAGGAGGCGCAGCTGGCGCTGTTCTCCTCTGTGACCGCCTGCAACCGCGCCTCCATGGCGGCCGCTTCCTGGCAAGCGGCGGCTTGAGCACCGACGACATCATAGATGGCACGCTGCTCCGTGAAGAAGTTGGGGTTCGCCGCGGCCATGGCCTTCACGGCCTCCTCGCTCGCCCGCTCGTTGTAGATCTGGCCCTCCGCCAGCCGGTGCTGCTCCAGGAGGAACAGGTTGTACCGTTGTTCCTCCTGCGTCTGCCGGAACACCGACAAAGGCGCTGGTGCAGGCTGCACCTCCGCCATGGCGGCAATGTAGTGCGCATGCGCCTGTTCCATGCTGAAGCCGGCATGCACAGGAGGCCCGGGAGTCAGGGCGGTGTCGTCGGAGCTCGTCTCCATTGTGGTCTCGTCCTCGTCATCGGAGACCTCGGGCGAGCTGGCCGGCAAGTCATCCTCGATCTGCCTGGCACGGGGGCTCTGCCAGGCGGCGACGAGGGCGGCCACGGCGTGCTTTGTTGGAAATATGCCCTAGAGGCAATAATAAATGGTTATTATTATATTTCTTTGTTCATGATAATCGTCTATTGTTCATGCTATAATTGTATTATCCGGAAATCGCAATACATGTGTGAATACATAGACCACAACGTGTCCCTAGTAAGCCTCTAGTTGACTAGCTCGTTGATCAACAGATAGTCATGGTTTCCTGACTATGGACATTGGATGTCATTGATAACGGGATCACATCATTAGCAGAATGATGTGATGGACAGGACCCAATCCTAAGCATAGCATAAAAGATCGTGTAGTTTCGTTTGCTAGAGCTTTTTCCAGTGTCAAGTATCTTTTCCTTAGACCATGAGATCGTGCAACTCCCGGATACCGTAGTAGTGCTTTGGGTGTGCCAAACGTCACAACGTAACTGGGTGACTATAAAGGTGCACTACGGGTATCTCCGAAAGTGTCTGTTGGGTTGGCACGGATCGAGACTGGGATTTGTCACTCCGTGTGACGAAGAGGTATCTCTGGGCCCACTCGGTAATGCATCATCATAATGAGCTCAATGTGACTAAGGCGTTAGTCACGGGATCATGCATTGCGGTACGAGTAAAGAGACTTGCCGGTAACGAGATTGAACAAGGTATTGGGATACCGACGATCGAATCTCGGGCAAGTAACATACCGATTAACAAAGGGAATTGTATACGGGATTGATTGAATCCTCGACATCGTGGTTCATCCGATGAGATCATCGTGGAACATGTGGGATCCAACATGGGTATCCAGATCCCGCTGTTGGTTATTGACCGGAGAGGCATCTCGGTCATGTCTGCATGTCTCCCGAACCCGTAGGGTCTACACACTTAAGGTTCGGTGACGCTAGGGTTGTAGAGATATGTGTATGCGGAAACCCGAAAGTTGTTCGGAGTCCCGGATGAGATCCCGGACGTCACGAGGAGTTCCGGAATGGTCCGTAGGTGAAGAATTATATATAGGAAGTCAAGTTTCGGCCACCGGGAAAGTTTCGGGGGTTACCGGTATTGTACCGGGACCACCGGAAGGGTCCCGGGGGTCCACCGGGTGGGGCCACCTATCCCGGAGGGCCCCATGGGCTGAAGTGGGAAGGCAACCAGCCCCTAGTGGGCTGGGCGCCCCCCCATGGGCCTCCCCCCATGCACCTAGGGTTGCAAACCCTAGGGTGGGTGGGCTTCCCACTTGCCTTGGGGGGCAAGGCACCCCCTTGGCCGCCGCCCCCCCACCCTAGATGGGTTTGGCCGGCGCCCCCCCTCCCAGGGGGCCTATATAAAGGGGGGAGGGAGGGCAGCCAGATCACAGCCTTGGGCGCCTCCCTCCTCCCCTACAACACCTCTCCCTCTCGCAGAAACTCGGCGAAGCCCTGCCGAGACCCGCTACATCCATCACCACGCCGTCGTGCTGCTGGATCTCCATCAACCTCTCCTTCCCCGTTGCTGGATCAAGAAGGAGGAGACGTCGCTGCACCGTACGTGTGTTGAACGCGGAGGTGCCGTCCGTTCGGCACTCGGTCATCGGTGATTTGGATCACGACGAGTACGACTCCGTCATCCACGTTCATTGGAACGCTTCCGCTCGCGATCTACAAAGGTATGTAGATGCACTCCTTTCCCCTCGTTGCTAGTATACTCCATAGATGCATCTTGGTGAGTGTAAGAATTTTTTTTAATTTCTGCAACGATCCCCAACAGTGGCATCATGAGCCAGGTCTATGCGTAGTTTCTATGCACGAGTAGAACACAAACTTGTTGTGGGCGTAGATGTTGTCAATTTTCTTGCCACTACTAGTCTTATCTTGTTTCGGCGGCATCGTGGGATGAAGCGGCCCGGACCAACCTTACACGTACGCTTACGTGAGACAGGTTCCACCGACTGACATGCACTAGTTGCATAAGGTGGCTAGCGGGTGTCTGTCTCTCCCACTTTAGTCGGATCGGATTCGATGAAAAGGGTCCTTATGAAGGGTAAATAGAAATTGGCATATCACGTTGTGGTTTTGGCGTAGGTAAGAAACGTTCTTGCTAAGAAACCTATAGCAGCCACGTAAAAACTTGCAACAACAATTAGAGGACGTCTAACTTGTTTTTGCAGCATATGTCATGTGATGTGATATGGCCAAAAGGATGTGATGAATGATATATGTGATGTATGAGATTGATCATGTTCTTGTAATAGGAATCACGACTTGCATGTCGATGAGCATGACAACCGGCAGGAGCCATAGGAGTTGTCATAATTTATTTATGACCTGCGTGTCAACATATAACGTCATGTAAATTAGTTTACTTTATTGCTAAACCATTAGCCATAGTAGTAGAAGTAATAAATGACGAGACAACTTCATGAAGACACGATGATGGAGATCATGATGGTGGAGATCATGGTGTCATGCCGGTGACGACGATGATCATGGCGCCTCGAAGATGGAGATCAAAAGGAGCAAAATGATATTGGCCATATCATGTCACTATTTGATTGCATGTGATGTTTATCATGTTTTACATCTTATTTGCTTAGAACGACGGTAGCTTAAATAAGATGATCCCTCGCAATAATTTCAAGAAAGTGTTCCCCCTAACTGTGCACCGTTGCGAAAGTTCGTTGTTTCGAAGCACCACGTGATGATCGGGTGTGATAGATTCTAACGTTCGAATACAACGGGTGTAATCCAGATTTACACACGCAATACACTTAGGTTGACTTGACGAGCCTAGCATGTACAGACATGGCCTCGGAACACGGAAGACCGAAAGGTCGAGCATGAGTCGTATAGAAGATACGATCAACATGAAGATGTTCACCGATGTTGACTAGTCCGTCTCACGTGATGATCGGACACGGCCTAGTTGACTCGGATCATGTTTCACTTAGATGACTAGAGGGATGTCTATCTGAGTGGGAGTTCATTGAATAATTTGATTAGATGAACTTAATTATCATGAACTTAGTCTAAAATCTTTACAATATGTCTTGTAGATCAAATGGCCCACGCTAATGTTGCCCTCAACTTCAACGCGTTCCTAGAGAAAACCAAGCTGAAAGATGATGGCAGCAACTATACGAACTGGGTCCGGAACCTGAGGATCATCCTCATAGCTGCCAAGAAAGATTATGTCCTAGAAGCACCGCTAGGTGACGCACCCATCCCAGAGAACCAAGACGTTATGAACGCTTTGCAGCAGCGTGCTGATGATTACTCCCTCGTTCAGTGCGGCATGCTTTACAGCTTAGAACCGGGGCTCCAAAAGCGTTTTGAGCAACACGGAGCATATGAGATGTTCAAAGAGCTGAAAATGGTTTTCCAAGCTCATGCCCGGGTCGAGAGATATGAAGTCTCCGACAAGTTCTTCAGTTGTAAGATGGAGGAAAATAGTTCTGTCAGTGAACACATACTCAAAATGTCTGGGTTACACAACCGCTTGACTCAGCTGGGAGTTAATCTCCCGGATGACGTGGTCATTGACAGAATCCTTCAGTCGCTTCCACTGAGCTACAAGAGCTTTGTGATGAACTTCGATATGCAGGGGATGGAAAAGACCATTCCTGAGGTATATTCAATGCTGAAATCAACGGAGGTGGAGATCAAAAAGGAACATCAAGTGTTGATGGTGAATAAAACCACTAAGTTCAAGAAAGGCAAGGGTAAGAAGAACTTCAAGAAGGACGGCAAGGGAGTTGCCGCGCCCGGTAAACCAGTTACTGAGAAGAAGTCAAAGAATGGACCCAAGCCTGAAACTAAGTGCTTTTATTGCAAGGGAAGTGGTCACTGGAAGCGGAACTGCCCCAAATACTTAGCGGAAAAGAAGGCCGGCAACACCAAAGGTATATGTGATATACATGTAATTGATGTGTACCTTACCAGTACTCGTAGTAGCTCCTGGGTATTTGATACCGGTGCGGTTGCTCATATTTGTAACTCAAAACAGGAACTGCGGAATAAACGGAGACTGGCAAAGGACGAGGTGACGATGCGCGTCGGAATGGTTCCAAGGTCGATGTGATCGCCGTCGGCACGCTACCTCTGCATCTACCCACGGGATTAGTTTTGAACCTCAATAATTGTTATTTAGTGCCAGCTTTGAGCATGAACATTGTATCTGGATCTCGTTTAATTCAAGATGGCTACTCATTTAAATCCGAGAATAATGGTTGTTCTATTTATTTGAGAGATATGTTTTATGGTCATGCCCCACTGGTCAATGGTTTATTTTTGATGAATCTCGAACGTGATGTTACACATGTTCATAGTGTGAATACCAAAAGATGTAAAGTTGATAACGATAGTCCCACATACTTGTGGCACTGCCGCCTTGGTCACATTGGTGTCAAGCGCATGAAGAAGCTCCATGCAGATGGACTTTTGGAGTCTCTTGATTACGAATCATTTGACACGTGCGAACCATGCCTCATGGGTAAGATGACCAAGACTCCGTTCTCTGGAACAATGGAGCGAGCAACCAATTTATTGGAAATCATACATACCGATGTGTGCGGTCCAATGAGTGTTGAGGCTCGCGGAGGATATCGTTATGTTCTCACTCTCACTGATGACTTAAGTAGATATGGGTATGTCTACCTAATGAAACACAAGTCTGAAACATTTGAAAAGTTCAAGGAATTTCAGAGTGAGGTCGAGAATCAATGTGACAGGAAAATATAATTCTTACGATCAGATCGTGGTGGAGAATATTTAAGTCACGAATTTGGTACACACTTAAGGAAATGTGGAATAGTTTCACAACTCACGCCGCCTGGAACACCTCAGAGAAATGGTGTGTCCGAACGTCGTAATCGCACTCTATTGGAATGGTGCGGTCTATGATGTCTCTTACCGATTTACCGCTCTCATTTTGGGGCTATGCTTTAGAGACTGCCGCATTCACTTTAAATAGGGCTCCGTCGAAATCCGTTGAGACGACACCGTATGAGTTATGGTTTGGGAAGAAACCTAAGCTGTCGTTTTAAAAGTTAGGGGATGCGATGCTTATGTCAAGAAACTTCAACCTGAAAAGCTCGAACCCAAGTCGGAAAAATGCGTCTTCATAGGATACCCTAAGGAAACTATTGGGTATACCTTCTACCTCAGATCTGAAGGCAAGATCTTCGTTGCCAAGAACGGGTCCTTTCTAGAGAAGGAGTTTCTCTCGAAAGAATTGAGTGGGAGGAAAGTGGAACTTGATGAGGTGATAGTCACCCCTTCCGAACCGGAAAGTAGCGCAGCGCGGGAAGATGTTCCTGTGGTGCCTACACCGACTGGGGAGGAAGTTAATGATGATGATCATGAAGCTTCGGATCAAGTTGCCACTGAACTTCGTAGGTCCACAAGGACATGTTCCGCACCAGAATGGTACGGCAACCCTGTCCTGGAAATCATGTTGTTAGACAACGGTGAACCTTCGAACTATGAAGAAGCGATGGCGGGCCCGGATTTCGACAAATGGCTAGAAGCCATGAAATCCGAGATAGGATCCATGTATGAAAACAAAGTATGGACTTTGACTGACTTGCCTGATGATCGGCGAGCCATAGAAAACAAATGGATCTTTAAGAAGAAGACAGACGCGGATGGTAATGTGACCATCTATAAGGCTCGACTTGTCGCTAAGGGTTATCGACAAGTTCAAGGGGTTGACTACGATGAGACTTTCTCACCCGTAGCGAAGCTGAAGTCCGTCCGAATCATGTTAGCAATTGCCGCATACTATGATTATGAGATATGGCAGATGGACGTCAAAACGGAATTCCTTAACGGCTTCCTTAAGGAAGAGTTGTATATGATGCAGCCGGAAGGTTTTGTCGATCCTAAGAATGCTAACAAAGTATGCAAGCTCCAGCGCTCAATCTATGGGCTGGTGCAAGCATCTCGGAGTTGGAACATTCGCTTTGATGAGATGATCAAAGCGTTTGGGTTTACACAGACTTATGGAGAAGCCTGTGTTTACAAGAAAGTGAGTGGGAGCTCTGTAGCATTTCTCATATTGTATGTGGATGACATACTATTGATGGGAAATGATATAGAATTCTTGAAAAGTATAAAGGCCTATTTGAATAAGTGTTTTTCAATGAAGGACCTTGGAGAAGCTGCTTATATATTAGGCATCAAGATCTATAGAGATAGATCAAGACACCTCATTGGTCTTTCACAGAGTACATACCTTGACAAGATATTGAAGAAGTTCAATATGGATCAGTCCAAGAAGGGGTTCTTGCCTGTATTGCAAGGTGTGCAGTTGAGCACGGCTCAATGTCCGACCACGGCAGAAGATAGAGAAAAGATGAGTGTCATCCCCTATGCCTCGGCCATAGGGTCCATTATGTATGCCATGCTGTGTACCAGACCTGATGTAAACCTTGCCGTAAGTTTGGTAGGAAGGTACCAAAGTAATCCCGGCATGGAACACTGGACAGCGGTCAAGAATATCCTGAAGTACCTGAAGATGACTAAGGATATGTTTCTCGTTTATGGAGGTGACGAAGAGCTCGTCGTAAAGGGTTACGTCGACGCTAGCTTCGACACAGATCTGGATGACTCGAAGTCACAAACCGGATACGTGTATATTTTGAATGGAGGAGCAGTAAGCTGGTGCAGTTGCAAGCAAAGCGTCGTGGCGGGATCTACATGTGAAGCGGAGTACATGGCGGCCTCGGAGGCAGCACAGGAAGCAGTCTGGATGAAGGAGTTCATTACCGACCTAGGGGTGATTCCCAATGCGTTGGGCCCAATGACTCTCTTCTGTGACAACACTGGAGCTATTGCCCTTGCGAAGGAGCCCAGGTTTCACAGGAAGACCAGGCATATCAAGCGCCGCTTCAACTCCATTCGTGAAAGTGTTCAAAATGGAGACATAGATATTTGTACAGTACATACGGACCTGAATGTAGCAGATCCGTTAACTAAACCTCTCCCTAGAGCAAAACATGATCAACACCAGGACGCAATGGGTGTTCGATTCATCACAATGTAACTAGATTATTGATTCTAGTGCAAGTGGGAGACTGTTGGAAATATGCCCTAGAGGCAATAATAAATGGTTATTATTATATTTCTTTGTTCATGATAATCGTCTATTGTTCATGCTATAATTGTATTATCCGGAAATCGCAATACATGTGTGAATACATAGACCACAACGTGTCCCTAGTAAGCCTCTAGTTGACTAGCTCGTTGATCAACAGATAGTCATGGTTTCCTGACTATGGACATTGGATGTCATTGATAACGGGATCACATCATTAGGAGAATGATGTGATGGACAGGACCCAATCCTAAGCATAGCATAAAAGATCGTGTAGTTTCGTTTGCTAGAGCTTTTTCCAGTGTCAAGTATCTTTTCCTTAGACCATGAGATCGTGCAACTCCCGGATACCGTAGGAGTGCTTTGGGTGTGCCAAACGTCACAACGTAACTGGATGACTATAAAGGTGCACTACGGGTATCTCCAAAAGTGTTTGTTGGGTTGGCACGGATCGAGACTGGGATTTGTCACTCCGTGTGACGGAGAGGTATCTCTGGGCCCACTCGGCAATGCATCATCATAATGAGCTCAATGTGACTAAGGCGTTAGTCACGGGATCATGCATTGCGGTACGAGTAAAGAGACTTGCCGGTAACGAGATTGAACAAGGTATTGGGATACCGACGATCGAATCTCGGGCAAGTAACATACCGATTAACAAAGGGAATTGTATACGGGATTGATTGAATCCTCGACATCGTGGTTCATCCGATGAGATCATCGTGGAACATGTGGGAGCCAACATGGGTATCCAGATCCCGCTGTTGGTTATTGACCGGAGAGGCATCTCGGCCATGTCTGCATGTCTCCCGAACCCGTAGGGTCTACACACTTAAGGTTCGGTGACGCTAGGGTTGTAGAGATATGTGTATGCGGAAACCCGAAAGTTGTTCGGAGTCCCGGATGAGATCCCGGACGTCACGAGGAGTTCCGGAATGGTCCGGATGTGAAGAATTATATATAGGAAGTCAAGTTTCGGCCACCGGGAAAGTTTCGAGGGTTACCGGTATTGTACCGGGACCACCGGAAGGGTCTCGGGGGTCCACCGGGTGGGGCCACCTATCCCGGAGGGCCCCGTGGGCTGAAGTGGGAAGGGAACCAGCCCCTAGTGGGCTGGGCGCCCCCCATGGGCCTCCCCCCATGCGCCTAGGGTTGCAAACCCTAGGGTGGGGGGGCTTCCCACTTGCCTTGGGGGGCAAGGCACCCCCTTGGCCGCCGCCCCCCACCCTAGATGGGTTTGGCCGGTGCCCCCCCCTCCCAGGGGGCCTATATAAAGGGGGGAGGGAGGGAAGCCAGATCACACAGCCTTGGGCGCCTCCCTCCTCCCCTGCAACACCTCTCCCTCTCGCAGAAGCTCGGCGAAGCCCTGCCGAGACCCGCTACATCCACCACCACGCCGTCGTGCTGCTGGATCTCCATCAACCTCTCCTTCCCCCTTGCTGGATCAAGAAGGAGGAGACGTCGCTGCACCGTACGTGTGTTGAACGCGGAGGTGCCGTCCGTTCGGCACTCGGTCATCGGTGATTTGGATCACGGCGAGTACGACTCCGTCATCCACGTTCATTGGAATGCTTCCGCTCGCAATCTACAAGGGTATGTAGATGCACTCCTTTCCCCTCGTTGCTAGTATACTCCATAGATGCATCTTGGTGAGCGTAAGAATTTTTTTTAATTTCTGCAACGATCCCCAACATGCTTCATCTCCGTGGAAAGGCTCTCCCACAGAGCTTTGCCGCCTGCAGTCATGGCGGATGCAGTGTAAGGAAAGAGCATGGGGAGGGGCTTGTGTTGTGGTGCAGAATTAGTCGGGTGTGGCCGCCTTTATATAGCGGATTCCGATGAGGCGAGGCGTCCGGGTGCGTCAATGCGCGGCGCCGGAGTGGGTTGAGTATGTAATAATAATTTAGTATAGTAAATTTTGCCTCGTACGATGATGTTTATTGATGCAAATATTGCACCCTATTAACATCATCGTACGAGGCAAAACTTTAATCAATTATTCTGGAGAAGAGTGGCCTTGTATAGATGTAGATTATCTTTTTTATAGTGGCCTTGTATTTAAAACCGAAGGGGGTAATGTTTGGATTCAAATATGTTCAAATAAGGGGGAAATTAGCATTGTGTGTTAATTCTTATATCTTATGGATATAGTGCATTACAAACTTTTGTTAAAGCCTCCATCGTTTGACATGTGAAAACTTTCGCAAAACAAAAAGTATTGGAGAGAGAGGTAGGGATATTTGTACTTAAGTGCTAATTTTTCCCTTAGACATGCAATTATGAGATGAATGTGGATGTGCATTACAAAATGCTGTGAATGTGTATTTTGAATGCTGTTGTAATAGAATAAAATAAAATAAAAAATAAATCCACCAAAATAGAAGGGTTTTTTTATCATTTATGACACCAGTTGTGTCCCACTAATCAGTTTTGCCACTAGGATTTTCAACTGCTCAAAAGTGCCATCACTTTGTTAGACACAGGCTCAAAAATGCCATTGGACACCATTATTGTGATGTCAAATCTCTTTTGCCATGTTATAATGACATAAATAAATACCTATGGACCAACATGCCAGCTCTCCCTCTATCTCACTACAATCAAGTGTGGGGCCCACTTGATCGCAACAGTGTTACTATTCGCTTGCTTACTCCTGACAAGTGGGGCCACGCTTATCATTGTGAGATAGAGAGAATTGACATGTGGGTCTAGATTTATTTTTGCCATATAACATGGTCAAACGGGTTTGACGTGAAAATAACAATGTCTAATGACATTTTTGAGCAAACATCTAATGGAACAATGGCATTTTTGAGATATCTAATGGTATTTTGAGCAAGCATCTCACGGATACATGGCATTTTTAAGCAGTTAAAAATCCTAATGACAAAACTGAGTAATGGGACATAACTGATGGCATAAATAGAAATGGAGATGCACGCGGTTCTGTTAAGGAAACCACATGTGATGCTAGTGTATTGGTAACTGCCTCTGGTCATCCTAAAATTGCAAGCGGTTTGTCTGTAAAAACTGTTTATAGTGTGATATCATTGCAGGCGATTTGGCAGCACCTTTAATGTTTTGAGTATTAGCGACAAGACTTTGAGGCAGAATGAAGAACCACCAGGGGTACGTATCAAAACCGCCTTCAATGAGCGATTATATCCTAGTGGATGTTTAAGAGTACAACTATCCGCATAACTATCCAACCCATGATTGATTCCCGTCGCACTTATATGTGTTAATTCTGTTGAGTATAAGAATTATTAGGAAGTATAGAATAAATTAGGATTTGGTCCTGCCTTGTTTTATATTTTAAGTTGGTCTTTGTACTTCTATATATATGCCCACGAGGCTCAAGCAATACAACGAAATATTCCACCAATCTCTCTCTCCCTTCTAACATGGTATCAGTTTCCGGGTTCTAAACCCTAGCCGCCGTCGTTTCCACACCCGCGTGCCGCCCTCGGCGCGGTCGGCCTCCATGACCGCCGCCGGGGGCCACGCCGCCCGTACCTAGGGTTCGTCCGCCGGCCGTGTTGGCCGGCTGCCCTAGAGAGTTTTTTTTTCGATCCCTTGATCCGGGTTTTCTCTCTCTTGCCGGTAGTTTTGATCGGCGTTTACTTTTTGGTTTTTCGATCTATGTGACCGGTTTGCGTCGCCCACCGCCGCTGTCGACCCCGTGCGCCTCTACTCCAACACCGGCACGATCGGTCGGTTTCTTCACCGACCCGGCGGCCTCGTGCGTCGTCCGCGCGTCTGCCCGTCGGTCACCCCGACTCGGCGGCCTCGCGCGTCGTCCGCACCATTGCCCGCCGGTCGCCCCGACCCGACAGCCTCACGTCATGCGGCGGCCCTTCACCGCCGCCATTCGCGCGCCGGCCCGTCCGTCGATCTACGCCTGCCGTCATCGCCTTGCTCCGACCGGGACTCCTGCATCACCCCGACCCGGCGGCAACGCGCCATGCTGCGGCCAATCATAGCCGCCCGCCGTCGCCGGCTTCATCTCGGACTCCACCGCCACCGCGCCTCCACCGAGCGGCGTCCCCGACCTCGCGCGCGATCGGATTGATCACCCGCCAGCTGCCGCGATCCGCCTCATCTACGCCGTGTGACCGAACTGGCCCGTCGGTTGCGCGCGCCTCTGCAGGCCCCGTGAAGACCGTCCCGAGTTCAGCGCGCCCCTCTACCGATCGAGCAACAGGCTGCCGCCGCGTCGCCCCGTCGGGCCGCAGCGCCGCCGCCCCGTGGTTCTTCTCCCGACTGCACCGACCCGCGTCACCGCTGCGTCGCCCCTTCGGGCCGTAATGCCGCGGCCCGCGGTCCACCACCGCCCCGAGGCCGTCCGCTCCAGGTCGTCCTCGTGGCAGCACACCCTCGCGTCGCCGCTGCGTCGCCCCGTCGGGCCGTAGCGAGCGTGGCACGCGGTCCACGCCGCCGTCCCCGCAGTTGCACCGACCCGCGCTCCTCCGCCGCGCCGCCCCTTTTGGCTGTCGCGTCACGGCCCGCGGTCCCTGCCGCCGCCGCCCCGAGGTTTTCCCGCCATCGCCTCGACCTGCAAGCCGCCACTGCATCGCCCCTTTGGGCCGTAGCGCCGCGGCCCGCGGTTCACTCTGCCGTCACCGCGTCGACCTCCTGTGGTATGCACCGCGCCGTCTCTCTTGGCGCGGGAACGCCACCGTCCGCGTCGGTCTTCGTCACGTTGTCAGGGTTCTTCGCCTACTTCGAGCACCGCCGCCGCACTCCTAACCTAGCCGCCGCTCTTCTTTGGCCGCCGCCGCCCGTCCACCCCCTTCGTCTTCCTCCAGCACCAGCTCGTCGCCAGCGTCGCCGTCATCTACCCCGACCGCTTCATCTACTCCGACAACCGCGGGCGACATTGGCCCCGCGCCGATTGGCGCCGTAACCGTCGTCGAGTCATTCTCTGCTGGCCTCTCCGACCTCTTCGACATGGCGTACAGCTCATGCAGGTCCCAGTCTATGCATGTCCGGTGCTGGCAACACCACCGCGTGCCTTCGTCCACGACGTGTCCTCGGGCCTGGCAAGCCTAGTGCGGCACTTCGTCAACTTCGCATTCGTCCGCCTACGCATGCCCGGTGCTGGCAACACCGACGCGTGCCTTCGTCTATGATGTGTTCCCGGGCTTGACAAACCCGCCGCGACGCGTCATCAACAACATCTTCTTCCCGGCGCACCACTACTTCGACACCACTGTGCCCATGCTAACTCGGCGCCCCCTTGTGCCCGCGACTCCAAGGCGACTTCCTCGACACCGGCTACCCCGACTCGACATCGACCACGACATTCTTGGCACTGCTACCTCGACCACGGCTCCACCACGTACGTTCTCGGCTACATCGACAAACGGCACAAAGGGCTACCGCCTTGCTTGAGCAACCTCGTCGGTTGCCACTCCAGCCACGACTCCGCGATGCGTCGACCGTTACGACTGTGGGGGGTGTCCGTCGGCTTGCCTTCGGATTCTTCTCCAGTCTCACCATCTGCGTCGCTACCGTTGTGATCGCGGGGGGATGTTGAGTATAAGGATTATTAGGAAGTATAGGATAGACTAGGATTTGGTCCTGCCTTGTCTTGTACTCCAAGTTGGTCTTTGTACTCCTATATATATGCGCACGAGGCTCAAGCAATACAACGAACTATTCCACCAATCCCTCTCTCCCTTCTAACAAAGTCTTCTAATATGGTTATAAAAAACTAAATTCATTTTTAACAAAGTAATTGCTTTCTTGTACTACCTAGTTTTAGGAGTACCTAGGTTGACTATGTAATAATAATTAGTATAATAGCCGGATAAGGGATTCCCTTTTTAGTCCTCCGACAAAAGTATTATGTACTCTTATTATATTTATATATGATCAATAGATGATAATCGTGGCTACTATGAATGTTTGTCATAGTATTTGAAGATGATATGATGCAGACCATATTAATTGTAACATGTCTAGCATTGCTTGTTGGTAAATCTATTTTCAGTTGTTCACAAGTCCAAGGAATTTAAAACATAGTACTACTAGCTAGCGGCGTTAATGCACAAAATTGTGACAACACACCTTGAACACCAGTTTGGTAGTGCTCGCATATCTTTATCTTGGTCATGGCGGTACAATCATGCCAACATCTTTGATTACTTTCTCGCAAATAAAAAAACCATTTTGATTAGGTCATGAGATCAAGACGTAGACCCCCATGAAAATGTTATATAGATGTACTCAAGTTCATATCCGTGATACGGTCCATACACGTGCCGGATCTCACAGCACTAGTAAATTTATCTCCGATCACAAGGGCCTGCGGTAGCTCTGCACTCTCGAGGAGCATCAACCTGGCTTTACCTTAATTTCAAAGAAAATTACTACTATTTTCGAACGACTTGTTTCAGTTTGAAGAAAACTGGCCCCAAAGAAAGGGGAATTCAACAAGTTTTAGACCGAGGAAACCATAGGTCTCTCTCTGAAAAACAAAACAAATCGAGGGCCACGAGTTGCAAAGAACGTAAAAATTGCACTCAGACCTTTCCTGGTCGTTGGAAGAAAGCGAGAAACATGATGGACCGGTTCCTCTGCGAATGACCGACGGAGCTGCGCGCGAGCTGGGAATGACCGACCATCTCGCTGCCAGCGCGTGGATCCATCATCCTGGGCTCCCCTGGCCTGGCCTGGACCAACGTTTTGTAGCTAGGTTGGCTGGCTGGATGGATGGAGGCGCACACGAAGAAGATTCGTCGATCGCAAGGTGGCGCGCATGCATGCATGCATGCATGCATAGAAGAAATTAAGGAGGGCGGGCAAGCAAGGAATCAATAGGCGCATGTGGAGGGTACGTACGCAGCGAGTAAAACACAAGCTAGCGACCACTGAGAAGTGTGGCAAAGCGGTCGTGGTAGATAGACAGTGCGCGCGACGCAACGTCCCTTTGTTTAAAGGGCAGTGGACTTGGGCTTGGACAGCAGTGGTAGTAGATACCCAACGCGCACATGACCGCTAAATATGCCCTGCCCACGAGCACATGCGATGCGAGGGTGGATTGTTCCATGGTTCGTTCGTTCGTTCGTGCTCCTCCGGCAAGGGAAGGCCGGCCCCACGCCAACTAAAAGCTCCGGCCTCGTCTGGCTGGCGGTGGTAAACTTCCGAGCGCAAGTCACCTCCCCATCCATCGGATTCGATCGCGGTCTCGGCCCTGTTTGGATACTCTAACACAGTTAGAGTTAAAGTTATTTTCTAACCCATTCTAACCCAAATGAGCACCTCTTCACCGGGATAGTTGGGTTAGATGGAACTAACTCACTCCAACCCTTCCTATTTGAATATTTTTGGGTTATTTGAGCCCCAACTAACCCAAACTAGCTCTAATCCCATGATCCAAACAGGGCGGAGGGTCATGCTATGCTATGCTAGTAAAGGCCTTCTTGTATGCTCGACGGACGCATCGGGGCCTTCACCTTTTCTCTTTTCCGTGGGCGTTGGATCCGAGAGAAAGATATGCTACAGTTATAGTAGCAGGCCTGGACACGAACCAATGCTTTCTCTTTTTCCTCACGCTCCTCTCCCTTGTTGGCCCCGAAGCTTCCTCTCCTTTCTCTCATGCACTCGCACGCTTTGCCAGAATCCAACCTCGTCGCATCATGTCCACATTGTCCATTTCTCTAAATTCATTTCCTTTTTAAAACAAGTTTTCTGAAATGGAGACAAAAGACTTGTCCCATTTCACTGATTAAGGAAATGTGTCACTCTGGTAAGATTAGGCGTAGTAGAATGCTAACGAGGGGCAACAGAAACAAACACGGAGCCCCAATATGACACTGGAGCAGCCTGGCCGATGGATGTGGACTTGAACTGCCATGCGCGCCTAGCATGCAGCAGCGTGGCCCTATTGAAACTGACTCGGGTCGCGCGTTGCCGAGACAGATAGTAATATGCAACGATTTATAACACCGACAATGACAGCAGAAAGACGACTTATCGCCGAAACAACAACGTAGGTTCAATGCGCTTCGTGGTGTATGCCAGTTCGGAAATCTCTGTATGTTAACTGTCACATGCATTTCTTAGTTAGGACGATTACCCCCGGACATGGAGTTTCTACCCCCGGGCTCAAATGCTCCTCGGTGAACAGTAAATTAAAAAAAAAACTGATTTTTTTTACAAAACTTAAGAAATGTTTGGAGTGTATGCAAAAAATCACCACAAAATCACATTAGTGGAAGGCATGCTAAAAAAAACAATGCTATGAAAATGTTACTTTTAAACGCATTTTGGAGCTTTAGTTTTGCTTTTTTTGCCATGACTTCCACCAATGTGATTTCACGATGAAATTTTACATGCACAACAAATTTTTTCTTAAAATATGCCAAAAGAATTCAGAATTCTTTTTATTTTACTGTTCACAACAGAAGCATTTGAGCCCGGGTGTAATAAGGTACTTTCGGATCACCCCCAACTACTGACATAGTATTATGACATCCTTCGGCGGCCGGATCTAATGACGGTGCCGCTTGCGCATCATTTTTTTAAATTCATAGCTTTTGATGAACCTTTCTCGTATCCTTGTACTGTCAAAATATGGTTGGTGCCAATGGTCAGTCATATTTCGTCAATCACTGCTTTCATTGATTTGGGAATTTCCCCCTTTTTGTCCCTTAGCCTGAGCATAACTTCAGTCTTGTATGGTTTTCCTCTTGATCCTTTGTGTGTGTGTGTGTGTGTGTGTGTTTTAGTGTTGGATGTGTATAAGTCAACAAAAACATCCTTTTATTGAAAAAAAAATCGAGTGATGTGAAGGAAAGTCGGCCTATTTTAGCATCAGTCAAAAAGTTTTGGACAGTTCCATCACCGCAACATGGAAATCGTAAGCAATTTTTTCATGGATACACAACAACGTTGTAACATTTGAAATGGGTTGCAACATTTGAAATGCGCGCGCAATTATAAAATACTTATGTGCAACATATCACATTCGTTACAACAAAATAATCGCTATTGGGTGGAAACCTACGCATTAAATGTTGGAAAATAACATAAGAAAGATATAACAAAGAAACACATCTACAACATCCGTTCCACCCTTGGAAATGGACATTCATAACGCAACACGTCACCCTTTTGTATGCGGTAAAACTTATATGAGCTCACAACACATCAAAGCAACCTAGTATGTAACATGATATTCCCAAAATAGCTAACATTTCACCAAGCACTAATATCACCGCTTTGGGCTCACTGGGGACAAATATGTCCCGATCGAGTCCTCCTTGAGCCCGGCAGTTTGGAGAACCCATGTTTCGGTCTCTAACTCGAGTTCCACAACGAGGTCATCATGGCAGCGAGCTCAGGAACATTTATCTAAGCCGCACGAGGGGAGAGGGAATGATAGAAGGGGGACAACTCACGTGGAGGAGAAGGCGGAGATAGAAGGACAGTCCTTGGTACAACAACCTTGTGGAAGGGAGTATTTGCATGGCTATGTGGACAAAGATAGTTAGATATAGAGGGGGGAGGGGGGGGGGGGGGGGTCGTGGAGAGAGTGATGATCAAACGAGATGTATCATGAATGGTTATGAAGCCGTGACAATATTGTAAAATGAAACCTGAGTTTTGAATTGGGCTCCACAAGACCGTAGGTGATCGTACTGCCTTCTGCATGGTAGACATTGATCGATCAGGCAACGAGATCATTTACCCTCTGAAAATCACTTTTTTGTCACGATTCTAATAATTTTACCATGTACAAAACAATCGGTGCTTCGGTACACCCTCCTTAAAGTGGACTACATCTTCCTGTTGGGATCAAACTAGGTCACACAAAGGACCCTAGAATGAACACGTGGAGGAAAAAATGGCCAAATGGTACCATATTGGGTCCGTGTGTGTGTGTGATGTGCAACACATTCTTCTCAGGTACTCCCTCCGTTTGGTTTTATATGACATTGAGCAAGCGAGAGAAGTTTTTTGTGTGTGGGGAAAGCGAGAGAAGTATTAGCGCTGCAACTAAGCCATGTTTGTTCAGTTGTTTCTCCATCCGCTGATAGGACCAACAGTTGCATACATATAATCCTAGCATGCTAATAGGACTAGCCAATAGTCCTGAGATTTTTTGCTAATCAATGCCAAGTAATCCAAGCGTGCTAAGGGCATGTACAGTGGTGCTATCTTAGGAGTGCCACATAGGATAAATGTTGAGGTGGAGGAAAGAGAAATCATAAGAATAGGTTTGTCTTCTCTTATTTAAGAGATGATCTCTTAGCACAATTTGTCTCGCCATGTTTTAAGGAATAACTAGTTATTGAAGACAAGGCTAAGATATAACCCATTGTATACATACTTTTTTTCCATCTCTAAATTACATGCAAGACTTAAGATAAGACTGTCTTATCAAGCATTGTACATGCCCTTAATAGGTCAGATCCAAAACAAATAACTGACTCGCCTTTTCCTTGGCCAGCGAGTTTTGACAGCCTGGTCCTTTAAACTTAAGGGAGTAGCTCTTACTCGGTTCTCTCCACTCTTTGGCGGAAACACTAAAAGGACAAAAAAAAAGTGGTAGTCTGATTTTTGGGGATGTTCAAGAAGAGCAATATGTAGAATTGTGAATCTCCGAGTTTTTAGTTGTGTGTTGAAAAATATTGCCCACTTCTCTTCGTCCGTTCAAACTTTCGAAGTGGATGGAATATGAATTCAATAAGGCCTACAACAATCCCATGTATGAGGACTAAAAAGAACCTAGAGATCCTAGGCATGAGAAGAGTTTTCAAATATATTGCCTATCTCTCTCCATCGTTCGGACTTTTGGAGTAACCGGCTGAAGAATAAATTCAATAAGGTGATGTTACTATAGTGTCAAGCTATAAGATACTGTTAGTTACTACCAAACTAGAAGAAGAACCAATGGATGTGCTCTGTGCTAGAAACTCTGTTATGAAATCACTGAGCTTTTTGCCCTACAACGACACAATTAATGTCTAACAAGGACTTGGATCAGATTTAATTGAACTTTTGAATATTAATCCCCGAACTTTACTCCACGACCAAAGAGTCTAAACTTTGAGTGTTTTTTTTTGGCCATTAGTAATTGTGTGTCAATACACTTTGGTTCTTTTTCTCACTCTTACCGCTCGTAAATATTGGATATTTCTTTTTTTTGCGGGAGAAATATTGGATATTTCTAACATGTGTGTTAGTATATATCTCCTTATTTAACTTCAATTGTTACTTTTGTATAAATATATTATCAGGCTCCAAGTTGGAAGAAATTACCCCACAAATGAATATATTTTTTGAAGCCTGGACCGTAGAACAATTGTTTTACGGTATATTTTCCATTAATTAAACAAAATATTTACAGACAGTTACAAGCAGAAATGAATTCTGCAACTAACCAATGCCAGTTTTTTGTAACTAAGAAAAGATTCATAAACTGTAACTTAAGCCAGAGAACCAATCCACTGGTCCAGAGCATCAAGATTCTTTGCCTGTGTTCTGTGCCTAACCAGCAAGAAATCTTGTTTCAGTTTGAACTTCCAGGACCTGGTACTTGATACTTCATTTCTAAACAAGACTCCATTCCTTTGCATCCAGATATTCCAACAACCCAAAATTATGACGTCCATGGCAATTTTCTTGGGCAGAGTTTGGTGAGGAAGTAACACTTCATCATAAAAGGAAATTCCTCTCTGTTTTGCAGGGGCAATTGAAAACCAACAGCGCTAAGCAAATGAGCAGTCCCAAAAAAGATGAAGAATACTTTCCTCACAGTTTTCATTGCAAAGAGCACAATTATAGGAGGAAATGGTGAAAGATTTCCTTTTAAGCAGCCCCCTAGTGCTTACCCTGTCATATAGAGCAAGCCAAAAGAAAAATTTTGTGTCTGATTATGCTTGCACACTTTCATAGCCATTTGAAGATGCAGTTTGAACTACTATTTCCCACAAATAAAGTTTAAAAATATTTGTTAAAATAATGCATGCGCTACTCCGGCCCGGCCATGAAAGGTAAGATTGTTATCCACTTTATTTTTTTGAGAATCACCGGGGGGAGTTTCCCCACCTGAATATATTGCTCAAGTGGCCAAAATGCCAGAGTGGTGATCCAGTTTATAAGGAAAACCGGATCAAAAACCTTAACAAATTGACCCCGTTTATAAGGGAAACCGGGTCGAAAACCGTACAAGGCACGGCCTAGCTGGCAGACATAAGACTATCACCATGAGAGACACAAGTAGATGGGGGTGTCGTCGAGAGATCACAATACCAGGACTTTGCAAAAAGCCGAACGCATCGGCGAGCATACCGGCCCCATGCCACAACTCAGGAGCATCCACAATCAACGAGTGTCATCCCACACACGAACCTTGACTGGGGCTCCGCCATAGAAAGAACGGAACGAATAGCAGTTTGAGAGGCATCTTGCGCCATCCTTGAGCAAAGATGAGTCGAGACAACACCAAGAGCACCAAGCTCGCCGCAACACAACGGTAACCATGAGAGGGTCTTGAGCAACCATTGCCAACCTGAGCCACACGAGAACACCACCACCGTAGACGAAGAGCTCCAATCAACCGAGACCATCCATGATGCCTCAAGGCTATTGGTGCAGCCGAAAGGCAATGAGCGCCCGAGTCCACACCCGGACGAAGAGTCACACGCTGCCGAGGCTACATCACAACAGCGGCACCGCCGGTGAAGCCGAAGGGCATCAAGGAGCCGAGTCTACACCCGGATCGCTTCACCGAGAACAGCAGCCGAAGCCGGCCGCGCCACCACCACCATCCAACCCGCAGTGAGCAGCCACCACACAATCCACCAAGCTGATGCCTTCAGGAAGGAATGCGACGCGAATAGCGCCGCCATCAGCCGTTCCGGGCGGACCAGGAACATGGGTTTCCCCAGGAGCCTCGAAGGGGAAGTCACCATGACAGCGATGCCTCCAAGGAGGTAAGCGGCACCCGCGGGCGTCACCATCGCTGGCTCCGGCAGGAGCAGTGGCTTTCGCCCAAGTGAGCAGACCACCTCCGAGGAGCACCGGTAGACTGCGAATCGCTGCTCCCTGCACCACCACAGAGCAAGGGTCACTGCAGCCCGCCGCCGCACGTGACCAAATCCGGACCACCGCAGGCCAGATCCTGCTCAGCTGCCATTGAGCAGCACCACCGCTTCAGGAGCACCGCACCTTGCCGCCGACGAAGTCGAGCAGCACCACTGCACCGCAGCCGTAAGCCTGCGAGCAGAGGACGGGGGGGGGGGGGGGGGCTGCCACCCCGCCCCATCGAGGTCGGCCAGATCTGAGAGCCGAGGCAAGGGCCCCGTGCGCCGCCACACGAGCCGGTCCCTGACCGCCGGATCCGCTCTACACCAGGCCTGGAGACGCTGCCGGAGGAGCCACCCACCGGACATGCTTCCCAGGCCACCGGGACGACGCCGCCGGCCGCCGAGCAGACCGAAGAGGAGCCAACCCCATCCTCCACCGCGAGCACCCGGCGCGGCAGCAGCACCGCGCCCAGGACCGACCGCTACGCCGCCCGAGTGGCCGCAGCGGCCGCCGTCGCCACGCAGACCGAGGCCGCCGCCTCGGGGCTCAAACTCCGCCTCGCTCAACGCTACGGCCGGAGATCCCCCTCCCCTTAGAGGAACGGGGGCCCGCCGCCACCGCGGCAGGGGCCGGCGGCAGCGGCGGCAGGAGAGCAGCGGAGGGCCGGCCTGGCGGCGCTGGATCTGGGAGCCCTCGGGTTGCCTCGCGAGGGAGACGACGCGAGACTGTTATCCACTTTAAAATCCCTTTGCGCTTCAAGTAGCTGGTAATTCTTGCAAATGAGCAAGAAATTGCTTGTGTTACTTTTAACCGTTTCACTAAAGAAATTGGGGAAACCCTTAATTCGAAAAAAGCAGTAGCTGGTACTTAGAAGTCAACCGCCCCAAAGTTCTGCTCTTTGAACAAAAACTAGAAGAATTCATTAACCCCTAAATGGGAACCGATCGACCAGGGTACAAGCCAAGCCAGGCCGGGTGGCTGTCAGTCCGTCACCAGTGGTCTTTTTTCCTGGTCCAATAATATAGATCGTACGCTTCAAGTTCAAGTTGAGGCGATGGGACGGGAATATATTGCTAGAATTTAGAAACCGTGTGTTCCGGCCCCAAGCAATTTGATTAACAAATCCTTCCCAAAGTGCTTTATTTAGACCAATCTCCGCTCATAAAGATTCTGATGGTTGAGTGACGGCGACGCCACCCACCGTGGTCAAGGTGGATCGATCGTGGCAGCTGTTCGCCGGTCTCCTTCAGTCACAGAGCAACGCCCCACCCGGCCTCCGTCGTCAGGATCTCGCCCTCCTCGACAACATTTTCCGGCCGGTGCTTCAGCCGCCGGTATCCTTCCAGAAGCTCATGTTAATTCGGTGCCGCCTGCCCGGGAGCAGACGAGCTACGCTAAGGCAACTCTGAAACAAGTTTATGTTCATCAAATCTTCTTTGTCATAGACAATAGTGTCAGTCATATGACTCTTCTATTACTGAAATCTCAGTTTTTACTTTTACTTTATCATACTTTGCGTATTTGTTGCGTGCATCTTAACTATGCAGAGACCAGAGATTGCTTATCGCAAATTTTATCCGCTTAATGATACATTTTAAATTAATATTAAAGCGCATTTTATCAAGAAACTATTCATCAAACCTGAATTCCATTCCATGGTGAGGGGCATGAGAAGAGATTTAATGTGTACTCCGGGGTGCGCGCTGGCTCGGGTCCTCCTTGCTGCATCTTGGTTCAACATATAGCGTGAAGGAAGGGTCTATCGTGTCGGTGTCTAGCATTTCTAGGTTCAGCTTCGGCGCGGCACGTTACAGGCAGCACAGTCGGACTCAGACGTGGTCTTCGGAGAACGCACAGCCAGCCTAGCTAGCTGCCGGACCCAGTCACGTGCTGATGAATGCTACTAGTAATCAAGTCGGAAGAAACACCAGTACGTACAGCGAGCTTATGTACACTGCGTACGGCTGGAGGGAACTAATTAAATTGCGGCCAAGGGACAAGTACGTATACATGCACATGCACATGCATGCATGAAAGCTGGACATGTCGCGTACGTACTCCTACGCCCTCTTGGCTGTGACCAATTCAGAGTCCGTGTTCTCAAGCGATCAGCACGTAGTGGCGACGTACGATGATTCACGACGGTCAATGGAGTACACCGCTCGCTGTTTTTGCCATATTGTTAGAGTAGTCATTATGTATACGACTTCTAGTCCAAGTCAGTTTTGTATCCCTACCCCAAATCGGTTTGTACCCTTTTATATACTCTTGTATGCCGCATCAAATTATCAATATGAAACAGTTTTATTCAACTTTCATGGTATCAGATACCGGTCCCAGGGTTTAGGGTATGGCTCCGCCAACGCCACCGCCGCCGCTGCCGCCCGGCTACTTCGAGCGCCGGGCCACACTCATCGCCAAGGCTGCCAACGCCGCGGCCGCTTCTCTCTCGGCCCTCACCATAGCTCCACAAAACTACCCTGCACCCATCCTCGCCGCACCAATATCTCTTGCTGACACAATCTCCGACGTCAGCCCCTACATCCCCATAGTTCTTGATCTCGCCGCCCACAACTACTACCATTGGAGACATCTCTTCGATCTCCACCTCGGCCGCTGCAACCTGCGCTCGCATGTCGCCGCCAACTGTCTTCCCCGCCCCGACGATCCGCAATGGTTGAAAGACGATCTCGCGATCGTCCAGTGGTTCTACACCCGCATCACCACCGAGATCTTCAACATGCTCGATCACGACGGCGCCACCGCTGCCAACATCTGGCACTCCCTCCGTCAGCTCTTCCAAAGCAACACCGACGCTCGGAAAAACGCTCTCCACACCGAGCTTCGCAATATGGTGCAAGGAGACGCCCCGGTGAACCTGTTCTGCCAGCGCGTTAAGACCATTGGTGATGAGCTCCGCGAACTCGGCGATACAGTTAGCGACTCACAGCTAATCAATATCGTCGTCGTCGGCCTCAGCGAAGACTTTGACAAGCAAGCCTCGTTCATACCGATGATACGGCCCCCTCCTACCTTCGCTGAAGTTCGTTCCTTGCTACAACTCGCGGCGGAAACACAAGCTCGCAAGGACTCTCGCCCCAAGGTCTTTCATGCTGCGGCTCGTCCTCCTCTGTCGTCTACACCAGCGCCGCCTTCCAGGCCGGCTCCTGCCGCCGGGCCGTCCGCATCGTCATCTGTTCAACCGCCCCCAGGCTGGCGTCCTAGTCCGAACTACCGCGGCAAAAACCCTATCTACAGGCCGCCGTCGACTCGTTCGGTTCCGCCTACGACATCACCAGCACCGAGTCCTGCACCACCCACCAGTGCTCCATCTGCGGTTGCATGGCGGCCTCCTCATGATCCTTGGACGGGGCTTGTTCAAGCATGGCCCATGCCCTGGTCCGCTCCGTCCACCCTCGGTGCTCCGCCGGCATACTCAGGTGCCTGGCAACCCGGCCTTCGGCCGCCTACTGGTGCTCCCGGGGTTCTCAACCCCCGACAGCCGGCCAATGCCTATCACGCCGCCCCGACGTATGCTCCTTATGGTCATTACAGCACCGACGGCGGCGCCTACTACACACCTCAGCCGGCCCTGCTCCCGACGCCACCCCCACCACAGCCGGCCAATGCCTACTACACTCCCCAGCCGGCCCTACTGCCTTCACCATCGTATCCGCCGGCACTGCTTCCGACGCCACCCTCACCTGCGACGCCGAGCTGGGATCAAGCTGCCTTTCTCCAGGCCATGAATAACTTTGCTGCACAAGGAAACTCAGGTACGGATTGGATCTTTGATTCAGGGGCCTCTAGTCATATGTCTGCATCTAGTAATTGGTTATCTTCTTGCACTAAATCTCCTTTCCCTTCCATTATCCTTGGAGATGGATCATCTATTCCTATATATTGTGTTGGTCAGGCTCAACTTCCCTCTTCCACCAAACCTCTTTTACTTCGCGATGTTCTAGTTGCACCCGCCCTCATTAAAAATCTTATCTCTGTTCGCCAATTTACTTGCGACAATCTAGTTTCGGCTGAATTTGACCCTTTTGGTTTATCTGTGAAGGATTACCTGACCAAGGCCGAGATCGCTCGCTTCAATAGCTCCGGTGATCTTTATTCTCTTAATGGAGTTCCTGCCGCCACCCCTCCAACATCCATGCTGGCCTCCGTCGATCTCTGGCATCGTCGCTTGGGCCATCCCAACCCCGCCGTCTTAGCTTCTATGCTTAGTGAATTTACCATACCATGTAATAGGGACTCTCATAATTCTGTGTTTTGCGAGTCTTGTCAATTAGGCAAACATGTGCGTCTTCCCTTTAGTTCCTCTAGTTCTTGTAGCACTTATCCCTTTGAATTAATACATTGTGATTTATGGACCTCTCCCATTGCAAGTGTTTCGGGTTTTAAATACTACCTTGTTATCCTAGATGATTTCACCCACTTTGTCTGGACTTTTCCTCTACGCAACAAATCCGAGGTCCATTCTCTTTTCCTTAATTTTCAACGCTATGTGTCTGTTCACTTCTTCCTCCCAATTCGCTTTATCCAATGTGACAATGGTCGCGAGTTTGATAACATTAAAAATCGTACTTTCTTCTTACAACATGGCATCCTGCTTAGGTTCTCATGTCCCTACACCTCCCCTCAAAATGGTAAAGCAGAACGCTCTCTTCGCACCCTCAATGATATAGTTCGCACTCTCCTCATTCAATCATCTATGCCTCCCAAGTTTTGGGCTGAAGCCCTACACATGGCCACCTTCCTTCTAAATATTCGACCTTCTAAAACTAAACCCAACACTACTCCCTATTATTCCCTCTTTCTTTCCCACCCCGACTACTCCGCGGTTCGTGTTTTCGGCTGTCTCTGTTTTCCCAATGCCTACGCCACTTCTGCAAATAAATTGTCACCACGCTCTATCCCATGTGCTTTTCTCGGCTTCTCTGACGAGCACAAAGGCTATCGCTGTCTCGACCTTCACACCGGACACGTTCATGTCTCTCGTCATGTCACGTTTGCTGAGCACATTTTTCCTTTCTCACAACGCACTACTACACCATCCAACACCCCTAGCTCCGCAAACACCCCCTCTCCCCGTCCTTTCCAACTATATACTCCCCTACCTGCCGAACACAACTTATCACCACCACCATTAACACCCACCATAGCCAATCCCAACCATACACTCACCCCACCCGAGACGTCCCCAACACCCCCGACCCCTGCTCCCTCCCCAACACCCCCGGCCCCTACTCCCACTCCACCACCCAGCCCTGCTCCCACTCCACCACCCAGCCCTACTCCTTCGTCCGACTCTTCCGCTGCGCCGGACTCACCAGTACCCACCTTACCCCCTCGTGCTATTCCTACAGCAGCCCCGATTAATGATCATCGCATGCGTACTAGGGCCAAATCAGGATTTCATCAACCCCAAGACCGCCTAAACCTTCATACCTCCGTATCTCTCACTTCTCTTCCAAAGAATTACAAAACTGCTCTACTTGATCCCAATTGGGCCGCTGCCATGCAAGAAGAATATAATGCTTTACTTCAAAACAACACCTGGCAACTTGTTCCTCGTCCTCCCAATACAAATATTGTTTCTGGCAAATGGATTTTTCGCCAAAAGTTCCACTCCGATGGGAGCCTCTCACGATATAAAGCCAGGTGGGTTTGTCGTGGCTTTTCTCAGCAACAAGGAATTGATTACGAAGAAACCTTCTCTCCTGTTGTTAAACCTAGCACCATTCGCACCGTTCTTAGTGTTGCTGTCTCCTCTTCATGGCCCATTCACCAACTTGATGTTAAAAATGCTTTCCTCCATGGTTCCCTTCAAGAAACTGTCTACTGCCAGCAACCTCTGGGTTTTGAAAATCCATCCTTTCCAACTCATGTATGTCTTCTTCAGAAATCTCTCTACGGTCTTAAACAGGCCCCACGAGCTTGGTTTCAACGCTTCTCCTCCTTCATTCAAACAATAGGCTTCACTCCATCTCTCTCCGACACCTCTCTTTTTGTGTATCATCAAACTTCTGACACTGCCTATTTACTTCTCTATGTAGATGATATCATTCTTACCGCCTCCTCTCAAAAGTTCTTAGATCATATTGTCTCTCTTCTTAGATCTGAATTTTCTATGACTGACCTAGGACTCCTTCATCATTTCTTAGGCATTGCTGTTGTTCGAGATTCCTCCAGCCTTTTTCTTTCCCAACGCCAGTATATTCTTGATCTTCTTAATCGTGCTGGTATGCTTGACTGTCAATCATCTCGCACTCCTGTCGATACTAGTTTTAAACTTTCGGCTACCGGTGAACCCTTTTCCGATCCTACTCTCTATCGTAGCCTAACAGGTGCTCTCCAATATCTCACCATTACTCGTCCTGAAATCTCTTTTGCTGTTCAACAAGCATGTCTCTATATGCATGATCCCCGGGTTCCTCACTATAATCATGTTAAACGCATTCTTCGGTATTTAAAAGGAACTCTCAATCATGGTCTCCACCTCAATAATTCTTCTCCAAACTCGCTTACCGCATACTCTGATGCAGACTGGGCTGGTTGTCCTGACACTCGAAGGTCCACTTCCGGTTTTTGTGTTTTTCTTGGTAACAATTTGATTTCTTGGTCTTCGAAAAGACAGGTTACAGTCTCACGTTCGTCGGCCGAGGCTGAGTATCGCGCTGTGGCACATGCCGTTGCAGATACAATCTGGATTCGGCAGTTACTCTCCAAGCTACACAGGCCTATTGAGAAGGCCACTATTGTCTACTGTGACAACATATCAGCAGTCTACATGACCAGCAATCCAGTTCAACACCGACGCACAAAGCATATTGAGATTGATATTCATTTTGTTCGTGAAAAGGTTGCTCTTGGTCAGGTTCGGGTGCTTCATGTTCCCTCTACGGCTCAGTTTGCTGACATTTTCACCAAGGCACTGCCTACTAAGCCGTTTCAAGATATTTGTTTCAGTCTCAACATCGTCGAGCCTGCCGTTGATACTGCGGGGGATGTTAGAGTAGTCATTATGGTATACGACTTCTAGTCCAAGTCAGTTTTGTACCCCTACCCCAAGTCGGTTTGTACCCTCTTATATACTCTTGTATGCCGCATCAAATCATCAATAAGAAACAGTTTTATTCAACTTTCACATATGACTGAAGCAAACCCCGATATATAGGTGCCGAGTTTGCTTACAAGTTACTCCCCTTTGTTGGGTCAAGTTAACCATCTGGGACCAGGACATGAGAAAATGCACCACATGCTTTACTTTGGCGGGATGCAAGCACACTACGTAATGGGATCGGTGTCTTATTCATATATAGGAATGAACCCATGCATTTATCTTCTTTAATTTTATGCGCCGTGGTAACAACATATAGTACTCCTGCTACTTCATTTCAGTTGAGCTGTCTCTGTTTCCTAGCTTGTTAATCTATCACAAGATATGGGCGTTGGCCTTCTTAGGTCAGCAAATGCAATCACGAAACAGTCAAGTATTCGGAAATAACCACACCTAAAAAGGAACGCAACGGCTTTGTTTCTTCGTTTGTTTGCGAATGAATGTACTTGTGAAGCAACTGGACATGCTACGCGCTTCATCCGCTAGGTAAAGACATAATGGTTCGAATCTACCCTTGGATTAGGGTAGAAGTTTAGGTTGGCACCTAATCCGATGGATGTATCATGTATGTTTGCTGGTAATTTAGAAACTGCCATTGTGGTATGGATCCACGCTCTTTATGTTCATCCATGATCACAAAGATCTTCATTTAGAAAGCACAAGAGATGGAGTCCACCTTTTCTCCGCGATTTGTCGATCATGGAAGAGTGAATAAATATGTCTTTTCGGCCAAGAAACTGATCATGCATGTAGCCCGGCCGGCGTTCATGGAGAACGAAAGGCTAGTCGGGCTAGATTTGACGAATGACTTCTCACCAGCTCTTAGGAGTATTTGGTTGGTGTAGGTAAAGTCAAGCTAATGATTGCACCTCTGTGTGATACGCGCGGGGCAGTTCTCTATATATATCATCCGCTCGTATATTTGTACGCCTTTGAATATGAACCGAAGATAGGTTGGAGCAAAAGTCGGCTCGCAGCGGTAGTGTGTCGCCGTTGGAACAGTTCGTTCGAAAGGCAGAGTGGGAACAATCAAAGATGGTGGCTAATTAAGCTGGTCAAAGGCTTTAATAACACATTCTCTCATTCCTTTACCTCACTCGTTTTGTCTATCCTCACGTGAGTACGAGACACGTTTTTTCTTCAAAATAAGGCAACAGCACTGACAACAGTTCTTGAAACTTCTGGTTTTTTAATTAATGAAAGCCATTATGTCACGCTTTATTAATTGGCAACAACATCTTAAACTTACCTATTTATTACTATATATTAAAACCATAATATGAAATAAAAAATATGTCGAAAATTCTAAAAGAAAATGTAAGCACAGATAGGCGATCTGATAGACCTTCTCTTCATTAGTAGGTCATAACTGTTAGATGTAAATAATCATACCTAGAAATATCGTACTATGTTAGATCTACATAATGGCCTTTCGCAACATAAAAAAGATCTAGATAATCACATCTAAGCATATTAGTGCATTAACATGTTGTGCCTGATTTAAACATGTTAGTCTTCACCATATACACCAATGCTAATATAATGCAATGGATAGAGACACAACAACAAAATTATCGCCAATGGAGATATTCCTCTCACCATCTTATGCTATGTAGACATTTAGGGCCTCTTTGATTTGCAAGATTCTAAACACGCGGGAATAGAAAAAAAACATAAGATTGGAATGTCGTGTGCGTCTCAACCGTATATGATTTTGGGTTTTTGATTGCATCATAGAAAAAACAAAAGAATTTTTTTAAAGAGGTTTGAGTGGATACTAAAAATCCTATGAGAGTAGTAAAAAATTCCTTAAAGAAAATTCCTATAAGATTCAATCCTATGATCAAACAACTAACAATGGAAATATTCATAAGGATTATAATCCTTCAAAATTTCTATGAAAGTCTTTTGAATCAAAGGAGCCCTTAGTACTATCGACAACGCACAAACTTTTTTATAGAGGATAGGTAGAATATATGGCCGAGGAGGATTAGACGCCAACATTAGCATCGATCTCGGAGGAGTGCATAAATGAGTGTTGATACTATATTTACATTTTTCTAAAAAAATAGAAAAGGAGGAGGACCCCCGCCCTCTGTATCTGAACGATGCATGCAATCACTTTATTAATTAATCACACAAGACCATACAAATTCATACAATAGTAAGACTGAAGTCATCGTCTAGGCAACATATGTCGCTACTCCTATCCAGTTGATGAAAGGATGCTGATAGTCTGGGCCTAATATCAAACAGACCTCGCAGCCAAACCTAACATCTAAGACCCGGGGTCCCAACCAGGACTCCTTCCGTGTATAGGGCACCCACCAATCCGGCGCACTCCTCAACCAGGACGCCTGCCGGGTATGAGGCCGTCGCAGCCACCTGCCACCAATCCATCTTCAGTGTTGTACTGCTGCATCTACTTTGCTCGGTCTAGCTGTCGTCGACGCCACCACGACGCCAGACAACGCCACCATCCTGCTCTCGTCCATCATCACACGCCCACCGGCGAGACCCCGCTGCTCCATGCCGCTGAGACCCGCCGTTATCGACGTGCCAGATGCCACGCCGCTCCTCCGTCGCGAATACCACCTGTTGCCACTGGTCCCATCCCATCCGCCTGTAGTTCCTCTAACCGAGCACCCAAACGCCCCAGGCGGCGCCTCCAAGAAGGGTACGACACACGCAGTGCCGCCGCCGCCCAATCTAAGAAGATTTTGGGTTTTCACCCGGGCATGCGGTCAGGGTGGAGGGCAGGGACCTTGACGGTGCCTGCAAGGAGAAGAACAACGACCCTGGTCGTCGCCACCGTCGGGATGAACGAGTCATCCAGAGTTTCCTCCGGTCTGATGGTGTTGGGGAACGTAGTAATTTCAAAATTTTCCTACGCACACGCAAGATCATGGTGATGCATAGCAACGAGAGGGGAGAGTGTTGTCCACGTACCCTCGTAGACCGACAGCGGAAGCGTTATCACAACGCGGTTGATGTAGTCGTACGTCTTCACGATCCGACCGATCAAGTACCGAACGCACGGCACCTCCGAGTTCTACACACGTTCAGCTCGATGACGTCCCTCGAACTCCGATCCAGCCGAGTGTTGAGGGAGAGTTTCGTCAGCACGATGGCGTGGTGACGATGATGATGTTCCACCGACGCAGGGCTTCGCCTAAACTCCGCAACGGTATTATCGAGGTGTAATATGGTGGAGGGGGGCACCGCGCACGGCTAAGAGATCTCAAGGATCAATTGTTGTGTCTCTGGGGTGCCCCCTGCCCCCGTATATAAAGGAGCAAGGGGGAGGCAGCCGGCCAAGGGGAGAGGCGCGCCATAGGGGGGAGTCCTACTCCCACCGGGAGTAGGACTCCTCCTTTCCTTGTGGGAGTAGGAGAAGGGAAGGGGGAAGGAGAAAGAAGGAACGGTGCGCCCCCCTTCCCTAGTCCAATTCGGACCAGACCATGGGGAGGGGTGCGGCCACCTTTTGAGGCCTTTCTCTCCTTTCCCGTATGGCCCATTAAGGCCCAATACGAATTCCCGTAACTCTCCGGTACTCCGAAAAATACCCGAATCACTCGGAACCTTTCCGAAGTCCGAATATAGTCGTCCAATATATCGATCTTTACGTCTCGGCCATTTCGAGACTCCTCGTCATGTCCCTGATTTCATCCGGGACTCCGAACTCCTTCGGTACATCAAAACTCAATAAAACTGTCATCGTAACGTTAAGCGTGCGGACCCTTCGGGTTCGAGAACTATGCAGACATGACCGAGACACCTCTCCGGTCAATAACCAATAGCGGGACCTGGATGCCCATATTGGCTCCCACATATTCTACGAAGATCTTTATCGGTCAGACCGCATAACAACATACGTTGTTCCCTTTGTCACCGGTATGTTACTTGCCCGAGATTTGATCGTCGGTATCTCGATACCTAGTTCAATCTCGTTACCGGCAAGTCTCTTTACTCGTTCCATAACACATCATCCCGCAACTAACTCATCAGTCACAATGCTTGCAAGGCTTATAGTGATGTGCATTACCGAGTGGGCCCAGAGATACCTCTCCGACAATTGGAGTGACAAATCCTAATCTCGAAATACGCCAACCCAACAAATACCTTTGGAGACACCTGTAGAGCACCTTTATAATCACCCATTTACGTTGTGACGTTTGGTAGCACACAAAGTGTTCCTCCGGTAAACGGGAGTTGCATAATCTCATAGTCATAGGAACATGTATAAGTCATGAAGAAAGCAATAGCAACATACTAAAACGATCGAGTGCTAAGCTAACGGAATGGGTCAAGTCAATCACGTCATTCTCCTAATGAGGTGATCTCGTTAATCAAATGACAACTCATGTCTATGGCTAGGAAACATAACCATCTTTGATTAACGAGCTAGTCAAGTAGAGGCATACTAGTGACACTCTGTTTGTCTATGTATTCACACATGTATTATGTTTCCGGTTAATACAATTCTAGCATGAATAATAAACATTTATCATGATATAAGGAAATATATAATACTTTATTATTGCCTCTAGGGCATATTTCCTTCAGTCTCCCATTTGCACTAGAGTCAATAATCTAGTTCACATCGCCATGTGATTTAACATCAATAATTCACATCACCATGTGATTAACACCCATAGTTCACATCTCTATGTGACCAACACTCAAAGGGTTTACTAGAGTCAATAATCTAGTTCACATCGCTATGTGATTAACACCCAAAGAGTACTAAGGTGTGATCATGTTTTGATTGTGAGATAATGTTAGTCAACGGGTCTGTCACATTCATATCCGTAAGTATTTTGCAAATTTCTATGTTTACAATCCTCTGTACGGAGCTGCTCTTAGCTAATTGCTCCCACTTTCAATATGTATCTAGACCGAGACTTAGAGTCATCTAGATTAGTGTCAAAACTTGCATCGACGTAACCCTTTACGACGAACCTTTTGTCACTTCCATAATCGAGAAACATATCCTTATTCCACTAAGGATAATTTTGACTGCTGTCCAGTGATCTACTCCTAGATCACTGTTGTACTCCCTTGCCAAAATCAGTGTAGGGTATACAATAGATCTGGTATACAGCATGGCATACTTTATAGAACCTATGGCCAAGGCATAGGGAATGACTTTCATTCTCTTTCTATCTTCTGTCGTGGTCGGGCTTTGAGTCTTACTCAATTTCACACCTTGTAACATAGGCAAGAACTCTTTCTTTGACTGTTCTATTTTGAACTACTTCAAAATCTTGTTAAGGTATGTACTCATTGAAAAACTTATCAAGCGTCTTCATCTATCTCTATAGATCTTGATGCTCAATATGTAAGCAGCTTCACTGAGGTCTTTCTTTGAAAAACTCCTTTCAAACACTCCTTTATGCTTTGCAGAATAATTCTACATTATTTCTGATTAACAATATGTCATTCACATATACTTATCAGAAATGCTGTAGTGCTCCCACTCACTTTCTTGCAAATACAGGCTTCACCGCAAGTCTGTATAAAACTATATCCTTTGATCAACTTATCAAAGCGTATATTCCAACTCCGAGATGCTTGCACCAGTCCATAGATGGATCGCTGGAGCTTGCATATTTTGTTAGCACTTTTAGGATTGACAAAACCTCCTGGTTGCATCATATACAACTCTTCTTTAATAAATCCATTAAGGAATGTAGTTTTGTTTATCCATTTGCCAGATTTCATAAAATGCGGCAATTGCTAACATGATTCAGACAGACTTAAGCATAGATACGAGTGAGAAACTCTCATCGTAGTCAACACCGTGAACTTTGTCAAAAACCTTTTTCCGACAATTCTAACTTTGTAGATAGTAACACTACTATCAGCGTCCGTCTTCCTCTTGAAGATCCATTTAATCTCAATGGCTCGCCGATCATTGGGCAAGTCAATCAAAGTCCATACTTTGTTCTCATATATGGATCTTATCTCAGATTTCATGGCCTCAAGCCATTTTGCGGAATCTGGGCTCACCATCGCTTCCTCATAGTTCGTAGGTTCGTCATGGTCAAATAACATGACCTCCAGAACAGGATTACCGTACCACTCTGGTGTGGATCTCACTCTGGTTTACCTACGAGGTTTGGTAGTAACTTGATCTGAAGTTACATGATCATCATCATTAACTTCCTCACTAATTGGTGTAGGTGTCTCAGAAACTGGTTTCTGTGATGAACTACTTTCCAATAAGGGAGCAGGTATAGTTACCTCATCAAGTTCTACTTTCCTCCCACTCACTTCTTTCGAGAGAAACTCCTTCTCTAGAAAATTTCCGAATTTAGCAACAAAAGTTTTTGCCTTCGGATCTGTGATAGAAGGTATACCCAACTGTCTCCTTTGGGTGTCCTATGAAGACACATTTCTCCGATTTGGGTTTGAGCTTATCAGGATGAAACTTTTTCACATAAGCATCGCAACCCCAAACTTTAAGAAACGACAACTTTGGTTTCTTGCCAAACCACAGTTCATAAGGCGTCGTCTCAACGGATTTTGATGGTGCCCTATTTAACGTGAATGTAGCTGTCTCTAATGCATAACCCCAAAACGATAGCGGTAAATCAGTAAGAGACATCATAGTTCGCACCATATCTAATAAAGTACGATTACGACGTTCGGACACACCATTACGCTGTGGTGTTCCGGGTGGCGTGAGTTGCGAAACTATTCCGCATTGTTTCAAATGTAGACCAAACTCGTAACTCAAATATTCTCCTACACGATCAGATCGTAGGAATTTTATTTTCTTGTTACGATGATTTTCAACTTCACTCTGAAATTCTTTGAACTTTTCAAATGTTTCAGACTTATGTTTCATTAAGTAGATATACCCATATCTACTCAAATCATCTGTGAAGGTGAGAAAATAACGATATCCGCCACAAGCCTCAATATTCATCGGACCACATACATCTGTATGTATGATTTCCAACAAATCTGTTGCTCTCTCCATAGTTCCGGAGAACGGTGTTTTAGTCATCTTGCCCATGAGGCACGGTTCGCAAGTACCAAGTGATTCATAATCAAGTGGTTCCAAAAGTCCATCAGTATGGAGTTTCTTCATGCGCTTTACACCGATATGACCTAAACGGCAGTGCCACAAATAAGTTGCACTATCATTATTAACTTTGCATCTTTTGGCTTCATTATTATGAATATGTGTATCACTACGATCGAGATCCAACAAACCATTTTCGTTGGTGTGTATGACCATAGAAGGTTTTTATTCATGTAAACAGAACAACAATTGTTCTCTAACTTAAATGAATAACCGTATTGCAATAAACATGATCAAATCATATTCATGCTTAACGCAAACACCAAATAACACTTATTTAGTTTCAACACTAATCCCGAAAGTATAGGGAGTGTGCGATGATGATCATATCAATCTTGGAACTACTTCCAACACACATCGTCACCTCGCCTTTTACTAGTCTCTGTTTATTCTGCAACTCCCGTTTTCGAGTTACTACTCTTTAGCAACTGAACCAGTATCAAATACTGTGGGGTTGCTATAAACACTAGTAAAGTACACATCAATAACATGTATATCCAATATACCTTTGTTCACTTTGCCATCCTTCTTATCCACCAAATACTTGGGGTAGTTCCGCTTCCAGTGACCAGTCCCTTTGCAGTAGAAGCACTTAGTCTCAGGCTTAAGTACAGACTTGGGCTTCTTCACTTGAGTAGCAACTTGCTTGCCGTTCTTTTTGAAGTTCCCCTTCTTCCCTTTGCCCTTTTCTTGAAACTAGTGGTCTCGTCAACCATCAACACTTGATGTTTTTCTTGATTTCTACCTTCGTCGATTTCAGCATCGCGAAGTGCTCGGGAATTACTTTCGTCATCCCTTGCATACTATAGTTCATCACGAAGTTCTACTAACTTGGTGATGGTGACTAGAGAATTCTGTCAATCACTATTTTATCTGGAAGATTAACTCCCACTTGATTCAAGCGATTGTAGTACCCAGACAATCTGAGCACATGCTCACCAGTTGAGCGATTCTCCTCCATCTTTTAGCTATAGAACTTGTTGGAGACTTCATATCTATCAACTCGGGTATTTGCTTGAAATATTAACTTCAACTCCTGGAACATCTCATATGGTCCATGACGTTCAAAACGTCTTTGAAGTCCCGATTCTAAGCCGTTAAGCATGGTGCACTAAACTATCAAGTAGTCATCATATTGAGCTAGCCAAACGTTCATAACGTCTGCATCTGCTCCTGCAATAGGTCTGTCACCTAGTGGTGCATCAAGGACATAATTTTTCTGTGCAGCAATGAGGATAATCCTCAGATCACAGATTCAATCCGCATCTTTGCTACTAACATCTTTCAACATAATTTTTCTCTAGGAACATATCAAAAATAAACACAAGGAAGCAACAAAGCGAGCTATTGATCTATAACATAATTTGCAAAATACTATCAGGACTAAGTTCATGATAAATTTAAGTTCAATTAATCATATTACTTAAGAACTCCCACTTAGATAGACATCCCTCTAATCCTCTAAGTGATCACGTGATCCATATCAACTAAACCATGTCCGATCATCACGTGAGATGGAGTAGTTTCAATGGTGAACATCACCATGTTGATCATATCTACTATATGATTCACGCTCGACCTTTCGGTCTCAGTGTTCCGAGGCCATATCTGTTATATGTTAGGCTCGTCAAGTTTAACCTGAGTATTCCGCGTGTGCAACTGTTTTGCACCCGTTCTATTTGAACGTAGAGCCTATCACACCCGATCATCACGTGGTGTCTCAGCACGAAGAACTTTCGCAACGGTGCATACTCAGGGAGAACACTTATACTTTGCTAATTTAGTGAGGGATCATCTTATAATGCTACCATCAATCAAAGCAAGATAAGATGCATAAAAGATAAACATCACATGCAATCAATATAAGTGATATGATATGGCCATCATCATCTTGTGCTTGTGATCTCCATCTCCGAAGCACCGTCATGATCACCATCGTCACCGGCGCGACACCTTGATCTCCATCGTAGCATCGTTGTCGTCTCGCCAATCTTATGCTTCTACGACTATCGCTACCGCTTAGTGATAAAGTAAAGCATTACAGGGCGATTGCATTGCATACAATAAAGCGACAACCATATGGCTCCTGCCAGTTGCCGATAACTCGGTTACAAAATATGATCATCTCATACAATAAATTATATCACATCATGTCTTGACCATATCACATCACAACATGCCCTGCAAAAACAAGTTAGACGTCCTCTACTTTGTTGTTGCATATTTTACGTGGCTGCTACGGGCTTAACAAGAACCGTTCTTACCTACGCATCAAAACCACAACGATAGTTTGTCAAGTTGGTGCTGTTTTAACCTTCGCAAGGACTGGGCGTAGCCACACTCGGTTCAACTAAAGTGAGAGAGACAGACACCCGCCGGTCACCTTTAAGCAACGAGTGCTCGCAACGGTGAAACCAGTCTCGCGTAAGCGTACGCGTAATGTCGGTCTGGGCCGCTTCATCTCACAATACCGTTGAACCAAAGTATGACATGCTGGTAAGCAGTATGACTTATATCGCCCACAACTCACTTGTGTTCTACTCGTGCATAGCATCAACGCAAAAAACCTGGCTCGGATGCCACTGTTGGGGAACGTAGTAATTTCAAAATTTTCCTACGCACACGCAAGATCATGGTGATGCATAGCAACGAGAGGGGAGAGTGTTGTCCACGTACCCTCATAGACCGACAGCGGAAGCGTTATCACAACGCGGTTGATGTAGTCGTACGTCTTCACGATCCGACCGATCAAGTACCGAACGCACGGCACCTCCGAGTTCTACACACGTTCAGCTCGATGACGTCCCTCGAACTCCGATCCAGCCGAGTGTTGAGGGAGAGTTTCGTCAGCACGACGGCGTGGTGACGATGATGATGTTCCACCGACGCAGGGCTTCGCCTAAACTCCGCAACGGTATTATCGAGGTGTAATATGGTGGAGGGGGGCACCGCGCACGGCTAAGAGATCTCAAGGATCAATTGTTGTGTCTCTGGGGTGCCCCCCTGCCCCCGTATATAAAGGAGCAAGGGAGAGGCAGCCGGCCAAGGGGAGAGGCGCGCCATAGGGGGGAGTCCTACTCCCACCGGGAGTAGGACTCCTCCTTTCCTTGTGGGAGTAGGAGAAGGGAAGGGGGAAGGAGAAAGAAGGAAGGGTGCGCCCCCCTTCCCTAGTCCAATTCGGACCAGACCATGGGGAGGGGTGCGGCCACCTTTTGAGGCCTTTCTCTCCTTTCCCGTATGGCCCATTAAGGCCCAATACGAATTCCCGTAACTCTCCGGTACTCCGAAAAATACCCGAATCACTCGGAACCTTTTCGAAGTCCGAATATAGTCGTCCAATATATCGATCTTTACGTCTCGGCCATTTCGAGACTCCTCGTCATGTCCCTGATTTCATCCGGGACTCCGAACTCCTTCGGTACATCAAAAACTCAATAAAACTGTCATCGTAACGTTAAGCGTGCGGACCCTTCGGGTTCGAGAACTATGCAGACATGACCGAGACACCTCTCCGGTCAATAACCAATAGCGGGACCTGGATGCCCATATTGGCTCCCACATATTCTACGAAGATCTTTATCGGTCAGACCGCATAACAACATACGTTGTTCCCTTTGTCACCGGTATGTTACTTGCCCGAGATTTGATCGTCGGTATCTCGATACCTAGTTCAATCTCGTTACCGGCAAGTCTCTTTACTCGTTCCGTAACACATCATCCCGCAACTAACTCATTAGTCACAATGCTTGCAAGGCTTATAGTGATGTGCATTACCGAGTGGGCCCAGAGATACCTCTCCGACAATTGGAGTGACAAATCCTAATCTCGAAATACGCCAACCCAACAAATACCTTTGGAGACACCTGTAGAGCACCTTTATAATCACCCATTTACGTTGTGACGTTTGGTAGCACACAAAGTGTTCCTCCGGTAAACGGGAGTTGCATAATCTCATAGTCATAGGAACATGTATAAGTCATGAAGAAAGCAATAGCAACATACTAAACGATCGAGTGCTAAGCTAACGGAATGGGTCAAGTCAATCACGTCATTCTCCTAATGAGGTGATCTCGTTAATCAAATGACAACTCATGTCTATGGCTAGGAAACATAACCATCTTTGATTAACGAGCTAGTCAAGTAGAGGCATACTAGTGACACTCTGTTTGTCTATGTATTCACACATGTATTATGTTTCCGGTTAATACAATTCTAGCATGAATAATAAACATTTATCATGATATAAGGAAATATATAATACTTTATTATTGCCTCTAGGGCATATTTCCTTCAGATGGCACCTCTACCAGCCCCCACGAACGCACTGAGGCCGACGACCGCGGTCGTAAGCCACCAAATGCGGCGGGAGAGAGCCTGCAGCGCGGAGGAGATCCACCGGCACCTCACCGCCCACACGGTCAAGGCGCCGTCCATCCACCCCCCACGAATGTCGCTAGCCGAGGGCGCCGTCGCCCCAGGTCCAGGTTCCTCCACGATGGCCGGAGTGACGAGATCCGCCACGAGCGATGAGATCCGGCACCATGCGGCGGACGCCATCGCCCAAGCCCGCCGTCAACCGTTCCCGCCGCCACCGGGAGCCCGCACGCTGCCGGGAGTCCCACACCCATGGATCTGGGCGCCCGTGCACCGCCGCGAGCCCGCCGCCTGGATCCGCCACACCGTCAGGAGGGCCGCACCCCGCGGATCAGGACGCCCGCGCCACCGCGGATCCGGGAGAGGGAGGAGAGACCCTCCGCCGTCGCCGTCGCATGCACGGGCTTTACCCGGCGCCGACCATCGGCAGCGGCGGAGGGGGAGAAGGGCGTTGGAGGGTTACTAGGCGGCGACGGCGGCTGAGCCCTCCCGAGCCGCCTACGGGGGAGGCGACGCGAGAGGGTTAGATATTCTCTGGTCTTAATAAGAGATGTATCCAATTGTATATGCAACTAAGTATCATGCGAGGAGGTCGGATGTGGAACTCGCACTGGTACAGATCAGTGCTATTAAGCCTGCCTATCACACACGGTAGAGAAGAAATGTGTGTGATGAATGATGCATCACACACAAAAGCTTTCCATTTGGTTGGCTCAGATTATATGACACGCAAAAGCTTCGCAGGATCGATGCTCCTGAACGGTTCGTATTCCCGGTTGGAAGGGGCTGGACATCGTGGGCTATCTCGTCAGGCCAAGAACCCCAGACAGTGAGACGTTGCTCTTTGGTAGCAGTTTCAGTGAGGAACGCACATGCATGCATGCTTACAGTGGAGCGCAAGCGAACTGTGGGAGTAGCTTTTAGGCATGTTCTCGGAGCGGGGACGACACCGAAGAAAGGTTCAGAAGGGAGCGGAAGAATACCCTTTTCTGCGTTCACGTGCTAAGCTATCCTATCCATGTCTGTCTGTGTGGGTGGCTGGGTGCGATCGATGGCCTGTCACTCGTTTCGTTTCCAACGGGCATCTAGCGACAGATTGCCATGCAAGAGCAGCAATACACTGTCGTGTTGTCTGATGATTACAGCACATCTTTGGTTAGTTTGTGGGAGATTGTTCATCTGACGGGGAAGTTTCCTCTCCCACCACCCTACGATCTAACCGAACCCGACTTTGCATAGGCACCTACGCTGATGTACTACGTCCCATGCTATGTCTTTGCGTCGTCTATTCATGGATCTGGAACAAACGGAAGGAGATTAGTTAAAAGCTGACACGTAAACATGGATAGAAGATAACTACTGGTCAGACCCCCGTGGTGCAGAAGCCAGTAGCTCATGTGGCCTGCCCGCACTGGGAAGTCTTTTACGAGCGTGGAAAGTGGCTTGGCTTGGTCACCGTAACCCCATGGTCCCGCCCCCGCTTTCATGTACCCCAATTATTCGATGCTCCAAGTTACGGACAGCAGAGCCATAGCAGAAGAAGCACACACGTTGCAAACTTGCAACAGTCAGTCAAGCGATCAGTGAACTCTGGTCTATCTATGAATTAAATTGTCCGTGGAATCCAAATGATAGCTGGGCCCTATTTGTTACGGGCTCCTACTACTTGTGCTAGGTGGTACTTTTTTCCCCTCTAAAAAACAAGATGTTATCTTTTTTTGAGTAACACTACATCTACAAAAGGTTGCTTGAAATTTTCACAAACTGGGGTTGTGAGTGAGGGATTGTGATTGGTAATAGGGGAACCATTATTGCTTCTTTTTAGTCGCTAAAAATGACATATAAACGAGAAAAGTATCTGACAGATGTTCCTTCGTGCTGCACCCGACTGGGATCATGCGGGCATGGGCAATTTTACTGGGTTGTCTCTTTTGTCGGGATAAGTGAGATATAGGCACGCGGGTTTGATCCAGAATTTTTGAGAGGATTAAACTCTGATTGTTTGGTAAAGGGTTAAACTAAGTAACCAAGTCATTGTTCTTGTCTAGATTGAATACAACACAGTAAAGGCAAGGATTGGGTTGGGCGACATCGTGACCGGAGAGTGGGCGGCAAGGAACAGTGTCAGAGATTGGTGGACCGAGCTTGCCCTCGTGCACTCGCCGAGTAGAAAAGGAATGGCCTCCCTACTTATGCTTATTTTTTGGAAACTTTGGAAGGAGAGGAATGCTAGGATCTTTCGGAACGTCTCTACGCCTTCAATGATAATCGTGGACAAGATCCTGGAGGAAGCAAGATTGTGGGTGTTGGCAGGTGCCAAAGGTCTTGATGTAATTTTACCCTGCGAGTAGTTGCTCTATCTTTGCCAGATTTGGTTGTTGTCTTCGGACACTGTTACACTCCTTTCTTAATTAAAGAAATGGCAAGTCTTTTGCCTCGTTTCAAAAAAAAGACGAGACGGTTATTTTGGACTGATCATCTATGCTAACTAACTAAAACCTGGTTTCTTATACATGTGATCCACTCATTTGTTAGACTAACCATATGTACTAAGTAACTTAGATCCAAATTGGTGTACATTGGGACCATGTTCGAATTATGTAGCCCAACAGTAAGACTTGGGATCTACAAGCAGAGATTTGACCGCTACGATCAACAGTCCGACTTTTAAAACTAGTTTTTCTTGTTGATTATTATGTAGTTATCCTACTGGATACGCTATTGTTATTATGTAGTTATCGGGTTGAATCCGCTATAGCTATGATGCAGAGCATCCCATGAACATTACCATAAACCCCCTAACGGGTTGGCCCAACGTGGGAGGAGCGTTGGCTCTCAAAAGAGATTTTTATTACTCTTACGTAAATTTCATAAATGCAAAAAATATTTTTAAATTTTTCAAAAATGGTCATCACACGTTTAAAAATGTTTATGCAATGCAAAAAAATTGTTTACGTAATTCAAAAAAAGGTTGATAGTGTTCACAATAATATACATGTCGTTTCAAAAATGTTCACATATTTCAAAAATATGTTTGTGAATATTAAAAATATTTATAATTTGAAAGATTTGTTTTCTGTAATTCATAAACAATGTTTCGAACCATTAAAAGAATGTACGTGCCATTTTTTATGTTCACGCATTTGAAAGAAATTTTTGTGACATTTCAAAAAATGTTTGTACAATGTAGAAAAATCGTGTAGTTCAAAACAATGTATTGGACCATTCAAAAAAAGTATGTGACACTAAAAATTGTTTATGCATTGCAAAAATATGTTTATTTAATTGTTTAATTTTTAAAAAATAATTATACAATGTAAAAAACTGTTTGCATAGTTCTAAGAAATATTACATGCCTTTCTAAAAAATTTCAACACATATTTGGAAAATGTTGAAAATAATATTTGGAAAATATACGTCATGTGTTTGAAAAATGTCGAACATCTATAAAAAAGATTTTCACGTGTATACAAAAAATGTACAATACGTATTAAAGAAATAAACATGTGTTAAAAAAGGAAATAAAAAAGAAACAAATAATCCAAAGAAGAAACACATAGAGACGTTCCTTCATGGTGCATTCGACTGGGGGTGGGGGGGGGGGCGGAATTAGTTTGGAAAGTTAAATAGAACATTTGTAGATTCTTTGTAGGTCTACCATTATTGCTTCTTTTTGGTTGCTAAAATGACATTTTGTCATGATCATACGTGGACAATATATAAGCGAGAAAAGTATCTGACGAATGTTCCTTCGTGCTGCATTCGACTGGGATCGTACGGACATGAGCGATTTTCCTGGGTTGTCGCTTTTGTCGAGAGAAGTTAGATGTAGGCACGTCAGTTTGATCCGGATTTTTTGAGAGGATTAAACTCCGCTTGTTTGGTAAAGGGTTAACCTAACTAATCAAGTCATTGTTGTTGTCTAGACTGAAGACAATACATTTATTTTAGCCTGATCATCTATGCTAACAAACTAAAATCCGGTTTCTTATACATGTGACCCAATCATTTATTTAGACCAACCATGTGTGCTAAGTAACTTAGATCCAAATTCGTATGCATTTGAACCATTTTTGAATTATGTAACCCAGCAGTAAGACTTGGGATCTACAAGCAGAGATTTGACTGCAATGTTCAACGGTCCGACTTTTAAAACTAGTTTTTCTTGTTGATTATTATGTAGTTATCCAGCTGGATACGCTATTGTTATTATGTAGTTATCGGGGATAATACGCTATAGTTATGATGCAGAACGTCCCATGAACATTGCCAGAAACCCATGATAAAGAGAGAGGTTATTTTTTGCCTGCTGCCAGCTGAAAATAATGCTCGCCCCACGCACCCTCTAATGGCCGGCCCAACGTGGGAGGAGCATTGGCTCTCAAGTGAGATTTTTTTATTACTTATACGTAATTTCCTGAATGCAAAACATATTTTTAAAGTTTTCAGAAAATTTCATCACACGTTCAAAAATGTTTATGCAATCCAAAAAAATGTTTACGTAATTAAAAAAACTTTGACGGTGTTCAAAAAAATATACATGTCTTTTAAAAAATGTTCGCATGTTACAAAAATATATTTGTGAATATTTATAATTTGAATGATTTGTTTTTCCTAATTCATGAACAATGTTTCGAACCATTAAAAGAATGTACATGCCATTTTTTTATGTTCACGCATTTCAATGAAATTTTTATGACATATAAATAAAATTGTACAATGTCGAAAAATCTTGTAGTTCAAAACAATGTATCAGACCATTCAAAAAAGTATGTGACACTAAAGATATTTTATGCATTGTAAAAATATGTTCATTCAATTTTTAAAAATAATTATACAATGTAAAAAACTGTTTGCATAGTTCTAAGAAATATTACATGCCTTTATAAAATGTTCGACTGGAATCGTACGGACATGGGCGATTTTCCTGGGTTGTCGCTTTTGTCGGGAGAAGTCAGATGTAGGCACGTCAGTTTGATCCGGATTTTTTGAGAGGATTAAGCTCCGGTTGTTTGGTAATGGGTTAAACTAACTAATCAAGTCATTGTTGTGGTCTAGACTGAAGACAATACATTTATTTTAGACTGATCATCTATGCTAACAAACTAAAATCTGGTTTCTTATACATGTGATCCAATAATTTGTTTAGACTAACCATATGTGCTAAGTAACTTAGATCCAAATTCGTTGCATTTGAACCATTTTTGAATTATGTAACCCAGCAGTAAGACTTGGGATCTACAAGTGGAGATTTGACCGCAATGTTCAACGGTCTAACTTTTAAAACAAGTTTTTCTTGTTGATTATTATGTAGTTATCCAGCTGGATACGCTATTGTTATTATGTAGTTATCGGGGATAATACGCTATAGTTATGATGCAGAACGTCCCGTGAACATTGCCAGAAACCCATTATAAAGGGATAAGTTATTTTTTGCGTACTGCAAGCTGAAAGTAATGCTCGCCCCACGCACCCCCTAATGATCGGCCCAACGTGGGAGGAGCATTGGCTCTAAAGTGAGATTTTCTTTATTACTTATACGTAATTTCTTGAATGCAAAACATATATTTAAAGTTTACAGAAAATTTCATCACACGTTCAAAAATGTTTATGCAATGCAAAAAAAAATATTTACGTAATTAAAAAAAAACTTTGACAGAGTTCACGAAAATATACATATCTTTTAAAAAATGTTCACATGTTACAAAAATATATTTGTGAATATTTATAATTTGAAAGATTTGTTTTTCCTAATTCATAAACAATGTTTCGAACCATTAAAAGAATGTACATGCCATTTTTTTATGTTCACACATTTCAAAGAAAATTTTGTGGCATTTAAAAAAATGTTTGTACAATGTTGAAAAATCTTGTAGTTCAAAACAATGTATCAGACCATTCATAAAAAGTATGTGACACTAAAAATATTTTATGCATTGCAAAAATATGTTTATTTAATTTTTAAAATAATTATACAATGTAAAAAATTGTTTGCATAGTTCTAAGAAATATTACGTGCCTTTATAAAAATGTTCAACGCGTATTTGGAAAATGTTCAAAAATAATATTCGAAAAATATACATCATGTGTTTGAAAAATGCCGAACGTCTATAAAATATGTTTCATGTGTATACAAAAAAAATGTACAGTACGTATTAAAGAAGTAAACATATGTTAAAAAATAAAAAATAAAAGGGAATAGAAAGGTGACAAAACATCCAAAAAAAGGAGCACATGTAGACGTTCCTTCTGGTGCATTCGACCGCGGGGGGGGGGGGGGGGGGGGGAGGTGGGTGGAGATAGAATTAGTTTGGAAAGTTAAATAGAACGTTTGTAGATTCTTTGTAGGCACTATTGCTTCTTTTTAGTTGCTAAAAATGACATTTTCTCATCATCACACGTGCACAATATATAAACGAGGAAAGTATCCGACGGATGCTACTTCGTGGTGCATTCGACTGGAATCGTGCGGACATCGGCAATTTTCCTGGGTTGTCGCTTTTGTCAGGAGAAGTCAGATGTAGGCACGTCAGTTTTATCCGGATTTTTTGAGAGGATTAAACTCCGGTTGTTTGGTAAAGGGTTGAACTAACTAACCAAGCCATTGTTGTTGTCTAGATTGAAGACAATACAATTATTTTAGACTGATCATCTATGCTAACTAACTAAAATCTGGTTTCTTATACATGTGATCCAAATCATTTGTTTAGACTAACCATAAGATCCAAATTGTTATACATTTGAACCATTTTTGAATTATGTATCCCAACAGTAAGACTTGGGATCTACAAGTGGAGATTTGACCGCTACGATCAACGGTCCGACTTTTAAAACTAGTTTTTCTTGCTAATTGTTATGTAGTTATCCAGCTGGATACGCTATTGTTATTATGTTGTTATCGGGTTGAATACACTATAGTTATGATGGAGAACATCCCATGAACATGACCATAAACCCATCATCAATGGAGAGGGTATTTTTTTGCCTACTGCAAGCTGAAAGTAACGCTCGCCCCAGGCAGCCCCTAATGGGACGGCCCAACGTGGGAGGAGTGTTGGCTCTCAAGTGATGTTTTTAATTACTTATACGTAATTTCTTAAATGCAAAACATCTTTTCAAAATTCTCAAAAATGTTCATCACACGTTCAAAAATGTTTATGCAATGCAAAAAAAAGTTTACGTAATTAAAATAAATGTTGATAGTGTTCACAAAAATATACATGTCGTTTCAAAAATATGTTTGTGAATATCTATAATTTGAAAGATTTGTTTTCATAATTCACAAACAATGTTTCGAGCCATTAAAAGAATGTACATGCCACTTTTTTATGTTCCCGCATCTGAAAGAAATTTTTGTGACATTTTCAAAAAATGTTTGTACAATTTAGAAAAGTCATGTAGTTCAAAACAATGTATCGGACCATTCAAAACAAGTATGAGACACTGAAGATGTTTTATGCATTGCAAAAATATGTTTGTTTAATTTTTAAAAAATAATTATACAATGTAAAAAACTGTTTGCATAGTTCTAAGAAATATTACATGCCTTTCTAAAAATCTTCAACGCGTATCTGGAACTTCAAAATAATATTTTAAAAATATGCATCATGTGTTTAAAAATGTTGAACGTCTATAAAAAATGTTTCATATGTATACAAAAAATGTACAGTATGTATTAAAGTAGTAAGCATATATTAAAAATAAAAACATAAGGAAATAAAAAAGTACCAAAAAAATCCAAAGAAGAAATACATATAGACGTGCGTTCGTGGTGCATTCGACTTGGGGGCGGGGGGCATTAGTTTGGAAAGTTAAATAGAACGTTTGTAGATTCTTTATAGGTCTAGCAGTATTGCTTCTTTTTAGTTGCTAAAAATGACATTTTGTTATCATCACACATGGACAATATATAAACGAGGAAAGTACCTGACGGATGTTCCTTCGTGGTGCATTCGACTGGGATCGTGAGGACATGGGCGATTTTTTTGGGTTGTCGCTTTTGTCGGGAGAAGTCAAATGTAGATACGTCAGTTTGAACTGGATTTTTTGAGAGGATTAAACTCCGCTTGTTTGATAAAGGGTTAAACTAACTAACCAAGTCATTGTTGTTGTCTAGATTGAAGGCAATACAGTTATTTTAGACTGATCATCTATGCTAACTAACTAAAATCTGGTTTCTTACACATGTGATCCAATCATTACCGAAAAAGGTTTTCGCCCCGCTTTATATATAAAGCACCAATCAACAAGCACCCAGTACAAACACACGCCACCGCTACACACACACCCAAGGCAGGATATAAAGGCGCTGAGCGCAGCAACACCATCCCTAGCACTACCACCACGAAGAGATAAAGCTACATATGACGATCCATGAGCTCCAAGGCGGCGCCTTCAGGAAGGGTACGACACCGGTGCGCCACCACCGCCCGATCCAAGGATCAGGGTTTCCCCTGGGGCTGCATGATGGGCAATGAGAGCCGCGACGATGCCTTCAAGAAGGGAACGTTCTTCATCACCGCCGGTCTGTCCGAAGATAGAACAGGTTTTCACCTCGGCCAACACTCACCGCCACCTAACGCCACACCCCGGCTACCATGCCCACACGGCCATGGCGAGCGGGCAGCACCAAGCTACAGGCTCTGCCCAAGAGCACCGCGCTACCACCACCAGGGCCGCCGCCCCGGCATCCAAGACCTTGACACCACCTCACCCGAGACCCGCCACTACCCCAACCAAAGGGACGAGCGGAAAGGTCCCACCTTTCGCACCCCTGGGTGACTCCCATCGTCGAGACCTGATAGGCCGGCCAGAACTGGCATCCATCAGCCCGTCCTGCAGCCCCGAGCGCGAGACGAACTCGATCCTGCAGCACCGTGAGGGGGACGAGGTCAGTCCTGCTGCACCGTGCGCGAGACGAGCTCGGTCCCGCTGCACTATGCGCGAGACGAGCTCGGTCCTGCCGCACCGGACGCGAGACGAGCGATGGACCGCGGCTGGGAGAGGGCCAGCCCTTCGATGGAAGTACTGCCCGGACGACGAGGAGATGGGGCGAAGGTCAAGACGGTCCGAACGCGGATGAGCCGACGCCGGAGAAGCCGGCCGTCGCTGCAGTCAGAGCCGCCGAGCCACCATGAAGCCGCCACGACACCGAAAGGCCACCACCAACGCCGGACCTCCCCGCGCCGCAGCCTATGGCCAGAGCAACGGCCACGCCCGTCCGCTGCCCACCTGCGTCGCCCGGCGAGCTCCAAGCGTCGAAGCAGCCGGGCACGCACCACTGATGCCACACGCCGGAGCGCCAGCCACCACCACAAAGCACGCGCATCCACGCCCTGGCTAACACCACCGGAAGCCCCACCACCCCACCAGAGAAGCACAGCCACCAGCAGCATCACCACCACCTTAGCAGGGCCGCCAGCCGTCCCCGCCGCCACCAACCACCAACACCAACCAGATCTGGGCAGAGCCACCCAGATCCGCCGCCAGAGCAACCCGCCTCCTCGGATCCCCACAAGCCGTCGCTGGAGGGGGAAGGGAGGAGAGGGGGGACTCCTGCGGGCCACCACGACGCCGGGGAGGGGGAGGGAGCCAGAGCAGAGGAGAGCCGCCGCCCGACACCGACGGGCAGGAGGGGGCGCACCGCGACGCCGGCCACCTGCGCGCGGGAGGAGACGCCCCGCCGCCGCCTGCGCCACGCGGCCTTTGGCCGGTGACGCTGCCGGCGGCGGCGAGGGAGGAGAGACCAATGAGAGGGGCTGGGGCGGCGGCGCTAGGGAAGCCGCCCGGAGTCGCCCGCGGGAGCGACTCGGGGGCGGACACGTTTTCACCACCTATCTCTGATCCAATCATTTGTTTAGACTAACCATATGTGCTAAGTAATTTAGATCCAAATTGGTATACATTTGAACCATGTTTGAATTATGTTGCCCAAGCGTAAGACTTGGGATCTACAAGCAGGGATTTGACCGCTACGATCAACGGCCTGACTTTTAAAACTAGTTTCTCTTGTTGATTATTATGTAGTTATCCAACTAGATACGCTATTGTTATTATGAAGTTATTGGGTTGAATACGCTATGATGCAGAGCATCCCATGAATATTACCATAAACCCGTCATCAAGGGACATGGGAATTTTTGCCTACTGCGAGCTAAAAGTAACGCTCGTCCCTGGCACCCCCTAATGGGCTCGCCCAACATGGGAGAAGCGTTGGCTCTCAAGTGAGATTTTTGTATTACGTGTGCGTAATTTCTTAAATGCAAAACATATTTTTGAAATTTTCAAAAATGTTCATCACACGTTCAAAAATGTTTATGCAATGCAAAAAAATATGTTTGCGTAATTCAAAGAAAATGCTGATAGTGTTCACAAAAATATACATGTCGTTTCAAAAATGTTCACATGTTTCAAAAATATTTTGTGAATATTTATAATTTGAACGTGTGAGAAGTAGGGAGAAGTAGGCTATACATACACATGTTTTGTTTCTCGTACAAATACCAAGCAACACAACACATCCACTAACTTGATTTGATCATGTGGACAGGGGATATAATTTGAACGTGTGAGAAGTATGGGATCATGTGGACATGCTTTGTTGGGAGAAGTAGGCTATACGTACACATGTTTGATCCGGACTTTCTGGGAGGGTTAACTCTGGTTGCTTGGTAAAGGGTTCAACCAACAACACAACACATCCACTAACTTCATTTTGGAGTCTGATTGCAGATCTGCCGTTGATTATATGCAAAACCCTTCGGAGTACCAAGGAATGGATGTAGATACAGTGCTAGAGTGCAAAGACTTTGCAAGGATTTTGAAAAAATGGATTACACACAGTTTCAGGGAAGCAAATTCCGTTGCAGATAGCTTAGCTAAGCATGGTTATTATAGTACTAGATCTCCTAGCTTATGGGATAATTCAATACCTGATTTTATTTCTCAGCATATTGTAAACGATCTATCTATTATCTGAGGAATAAAGACGTTTTGCTTTAAAAAAACAAGAAGACAACGCATCCACTAGTGGTTGTTGTTTTTATTGAAGATAATGCAATTATTTTATATTGGTCATTTATGCTAACTGACTGATATTTAGTTTTATACACATGTGATCCAATCGTTTGTTTGGACTGACCATATGTGCTAGGTAATTTAGATTTTTATACATTTGAACCCTTTTTGAACTATGTAAATCAACAGTAAGACTTGGGACCGACAAACAGAGATTTGACCGCTTCGATTGCCAGTTTTAAACTTGGTTTTTTGCTTGTTATTATGTAGTTACCGGGTTGAATAATCTATGGCTATGACGCAGAGCATCTCATGGACATCACCATGAACCCATCATCAAGCGAGTGGATATGTTTCGCCTCCTACACAGTGAAAGTAGCGCTCACCTCAGGTGCCCCCCAAATGGGCCGGCCCAGCGCGGGAGGAGCGTTGGCTCTCCAACACACTTCTTTTAATTACTTTTACTTATATTTCCAAAATGGAATTAAATTTTTAAAGAAATCTTCATCACGCATTGAAAAAAATTGATATGCAATGTAAATAAATGTTCGCACAATTCAACCAAATGTTGGTAGTATTACAAAAGTGTATGTGATGTTTTCAAACTATTCGCGCATTTCAGAAAAATGTTGATGAATTTTTTTTAAAATTCTTATACAGTGTATGGAAATTATTCATTTTATTCACAAGAAATGTTTTGTACCATTCAAAACATGTTCATGAGATTTTAAAAATGTTTATGTATTGTAAAAGATGTTCATGTAGTTCAAAAAATTGTTTCATACCATTTTGAAAAATGCACGTGACATTTTACAAAATGTTCATGTGTTTAAAAATATGTTTGTGCAATTTATAAAAAATGCTTTTACATCGTAAGAATAAGGTTTGTATAGTTCTAAAAAATGTTTCAATCCATTAGAAAATGTTCAACCTATATTTGAAAAATATTTAACATGTAGTCGAAAAAAACATTCAAAACAGTATTACAAAAAATGTACATCATGTATTTTTCTTTGAACATCAATACAGACGCAAGTGCTCATACATACGCGCATACACTCATCACCTATGAACGCACACACGCACACCCTACCTCTATGAGCACCTCCGAGAGACTGAGCTGGCAAATTCAAGAATAATACGAGCACCAGGACTTGAACCCTGGTGTGCTGGCAATACCACTGTCCTTCTAACCATCCAACCATAGGTTGGTTCGCATGTACATCATGTATGTGAACATTGTGCAATGTGTATGAAAAACATTTCATATAGAAAAAATATATAATGTGTATTGAAAAAAAATTAAACTTGTGTTAACAAAATTTTAAAGTAAATAAAAAGGAAATGAAAAATAAAAATAAAAGTAAAAAAAATTCCCAGAGAAGAGGCACAGAAAACCAAAACCAAAAATGAAAACCAACAAAGAAACGCACACAGAAAAAAAAACCATGTGAAAGCTTCTAAAACCAGCCCGAATCAGTCCTGGAAGCTTTCCAAAACCAGTTCCCCACGAAAACGGAAACTGAAGGTGATAAATGGCCCCGCGTATTTGATGCATTCTTTCATGCTCGAGATGGTTGAGACGAAAAATGGACGCTCGTTGCGTCGAGTTGTGGTTGGTTCGCACAGAGGCGAGCGACATCGCGACCAAGATGGGCCGGCCCAATTTCCTAACGTAGGCACATGCTACAGTATCCGGTTTTGAGAACCTAAGTTTCCTGACAGTTTTGGAAACCTTCTAGATGGTTCCTGAACCGGTTTATATTTGCTTTTTTATTTTTAGCCTTTTACTTTTTTTATTTTCGTTTTTCGTTTTTCTTTTTTCCTTGTTTACTTATTTGATTTTTTTTCTATTTTCTAATTCCCTTTGATTCAGGATTTTTTTTGTTTCTATTTTTTTAGAATTTTAAAGTTTGTTTCAAAATTCAAAAATGTTCAGAAGTTCAAACAAATTCCCTGTTATTAATATTTTTACACAAATTCAACAATATTAAAGATTTTTTTAAAAATGTATGGATTTCGAGAAAGTGTTTTCTTTTCAAAAATGTTCTTTTTTTAAACTTATGTTCATAAATGCAAAATGTTTGCAAATTTCAAATAATTCTTAATCCTATTTTTGTTCATAGTTTCAATTGTTTTCACAGATGCAAAAATGTCCCTTTTTCCTAAAATGTCCATGTTTCAAAAAATGATTTGCTTTTTCAAAATTTGTTCAGAAATTCATAAAAGATGCCATTTTTAAATTTGTTTGCAGAGCTAAAAAATGTTCACATCTTGAAGTTTTGTTCATGATTCTTAAAAAATGTTCCCGTTTTCAAGAAAAATCTAAAATTAAAAAATGTTCCTATTATCAAAATTTATTCACAAATAAAAAAATGTTAAAAAAAGGAAAACCAATCCGATCTGCCTATGTGACTAGTTCTAAAGAATTCGCATTGCCTTTTGACGACGAATATGTATCAGGTGTAGTGGCTAACCTGTGAGAAGCGTCGACATTCTGTCGCAGAATGCGGCAAATAGGAAGTCTCGGTTGAGACCTCTTATTCTGCGCTTTAGGCCCTGACAGGGGAATCACTGGGGCTCGCTAGTTTAGTACATGGGTGATGGCCCAAAAGTACCACCTCTTGCTCTCGCTCAAGATGATCACTGTTTTTATTTTCCCGTTCGCTAAGTAACATGGCCACGAGTTTTATACAGTTTTTTGACTAAAAAATTGGTGCACTGAAAAAAATAATGAACTCTAAAAAACCTGGTAATTTTGAAAAAGATTGCAAATTTGAAAAGGAGTTCATGAAATTAAAAATATTGCTGAACTGAAAAATGTTCGTGGATTTAGAAAATAGTTCAGGAATTCAAAAAGTTTATGAACTTGTGAAAAGTTCACGGATTTCAAAAATATGGATTTGGCAACAGTTAGTGAAGTTGGGAAAAAAATCACGGATTTAATTAATGTTCATTTATTTGAAAAATGTTCAGTGATTTAATAACTTTCATGGATTCAAAAAAGTTCGTGAATAAAAATTTGTTTTTGAAAGATTCTAGAAAAAGTTTATGTATTTTTAGAAAATTTCGTCAATTTGAGGCAGGTCAGAAAAATTATTTTGAAAAAAATCGTGAATTTAAAAAAAGTTGCAACTTTGAGAAAGTTCACGAATATAAAAAAAATTCATGAACATGAAAAATGTTGACAAAATAAAGTAAAATGAAAAAAGGAAATATTACAGGGAATTGAAAAAAGTTCATGAATTAGATAAATATTCATGAATAGGAAAACTTTAACAATTTGAAAAAAAATCACGTTAAAAAAATGCAATTGACGAATTTGAAAATTTTCATGAGTTTTCGAAACAAGTTCCTGAATTTGAAATGGTTCATGAATTTGAAAAAGGAAAAAGTCATGGAAATTAGAATGTAACAATAAAAAAAAGACCAGAAACCAGTGTAAAAACGGAGAGAAACAAAAGAAATAAAAAATGGGCGAGAAAAAAAAGCGAGATGCAGTCTAAGTTTGAAATGGACCGGCCCGTTTTGATCAGGGTTATCCGCCGCGTACAGATTAGCCTTTATTTTGGCGCCCAAATAGCATCCGGGCTCGCTCCTGCGATAGCATGCTTTCCTCGCCCAAATTGCAACCGGGCGCGCGGGAGGTGATGGCCTCGTTCTTTTGTTTTCTTTATCAGTTTTTTTCTTTTTTTTCCTTTTTATAGCTTGAATATCTAAATAAATATATTACTAAAAAACACTTTACATAAAAATATTTAGAAAAATGTGAACCAACCATTTAAAAAATAGTATATGAGTATAAAGAAAAATATACAATATGTGCGTAAAAAGTTGATCAGGTAATTACAAATTGTAATCAGGCATTTCGAAAAAATTGAAACAAATATTTGAAAAATGTGAATCAAGCATTTGAAAAAAATGTTAAATGTGTATAGAAAAAAATTGATAATGCATTAAAAAAATGTTAACCAAGCATTTGAAAAAACGGAAACGTGTATGAAAAAGTGTTTACCATGTATTAATAAAATGTTAATCTTGTATTTCAAAAATGTTAATCAAGTATTTTAAAAATCTAAAAAATGTATATAGAAAAAGTGTTGAACCTTCATTCATTTTTTTATACAAGCATTTGAAAATGTTAAATGTCCAAAAAGAAAATATTTCTTTTTTTTACTATATAAAAGAAAATATTTCTCATGTATAGAAACATGCTCATTATAAAAAAAAAATATCATGTATCTAGAAAATGTTAAACTTGTATATAAAAATGTTCGTGATGTATACAATTCGTTTACAATGTGTATGGAAAAAGTAGGCATAAAAAGTACTACCTCCGTAAAGAAATATAAGAGCGTTCAGATCACTAAGAGCATCTCCACTCATTCGGCCCCCTAGCGCACCCGGCGATAGCGTTTTGATCCATGCGTCGGCGGGTTTTTCGCCCTGGGAGCGATGGAGTACCCAGCCGCGCCCCCAGTTTTCGGCCCCAAGACGCACATAAATTCAAAACTTGTCTTTTCCCGCTGCCAAAAAAGCCACAAGTTCAGCGATCAACGGCGATCTGCCGTAAAGTTCGGCGATCACCATGCCACAGGTCGGCGATCAAACATAAACGATAGTTTGGCGCTCAAAAGGAAGGACGCGTAGGCAATGGAATGCATCAAACGATGCATCAAACGAGAGTTGGCAGGGACTGGCCGGCGTCGGCGTCGGCGTGGCTTCTGTGCTGGGCGTCGGCGTTGGGGTCGGCATGGGCAGGCGCCGTGGTCGAAGGCATCTAGTTCAAGATGAGGCCGTGCCCCGCCAGGTACTGATAATCCACAAGTATAGGGGATCGTTTGTAGCCTTCTTCGATAAATAAGAGTGTCGAACCCAACGAGGAGCTAAAGGTAGAACAATTATTCCCTCAAGTTCTATCGGCCACCGATACAACTCTACGCACACTTGACGTTTGCTTTACCGGAAACAAGTACGATTATTTTGTAGGTGTGATGCTAGAACTACTTTGCAAGAATAAAACTAGAAGTACTATGCAAGATAATAAAAGTGGATAGCTTTTGTCAACAAGAAAGTCATTTGTCCCTAGGCAATCGATAATAAGTACCGGTAATCATTCTTGCAATTTTATATGAGGGAGAGGCATGAGCTAACATATTTTCTCTACTTGGATCATATGCACTTATGATTGAAACTCTAGCAAGCATCCACAACTACTAAAGATCATTAAGGTCGTGAAACCCAACCATAGCATTAAGTATCAAGTCCTCTTTACTCCCATACGCAACAACCCACCTACTCGGGTTTAAGCTTCTGTCACTCTCGCAACCCACCATAAGCGAATCATGAACGTATTGCAACACCCTACAGCGAGGACCCCTCACGTTTGCACGAGAATGGAGGGCACCGTAGGACAGCACCATAAATAAAATATACAATCATACCAACCAAGACCACGATTAACCCACAGGACAAAACGGATCTACTCAAACATCATAGGATAACCATAGATCATCGGGAAATAATATATGGAGTTGAGCACCATGTTTAAGTAGAGATTACAACGGGGAGAAGGGGTGTTACACCGCTGCATAGAGGGGCAGAGAGTTGGTGTTGACGGTAGCAAGATTGTTGATGTAGATCGCCGTCACGATCCTAGCCCCGGCGGCACTCCGGCGCCACCGGGAGAGAGGGGGAGAGAGCCCCCTCCTCCTTCTTCTTCCTTGGCCTCCCCCCTAGATGGGAGGAGAGTTCCCCCTCTGGTCCTTGGTCTCCATGGCGGCGGAGGGGCGGGAGCCCCTTCGAGATTGGATCTCCCTCTCTGTCCTCTTCTGTTTCGCGTTCCCCAGATCTGGCCGAAAACCGTTTCTTATATTCCCGGAGATCCGTAACTCCGATTGCACTGAGATTTTAACATGATTTTTCCTCGGATATAAGCTTCCTTGCACCCGAAGTAGAGCTCCAACCGACGTACGAGGTGAGCACAACCCACCACCACGCGTCTGGCTCAGGGGTGGTGCGCTGGTGTCTTGTGCCCTGTGTGGGCCTCCGTTTGCGGTGATTCCAACTCCTAAAAATCACATATATTCCAAAATAATTCTCCGTGAAATTTTATTGCATTTGGACTTCGTTTGATATGGATATTCTGCCATGCAAAAAACATGCAAAAAACAGGAACTCGCACTGGGCACTGGATCAATAGGTTAGTCCAATAAATCATATAAAAAGTTGCCAAAAATATGTGAAAGTTGTATAATATTGGCATGAAACAATCAAAAATTATTGATACGACGGAGACGTATCAGCATCCCCAAGCATAATTCCTGCTCGTCCTCGAGTAGGTAAATGATAAAAAAGATAATTTTTGATGTGGAATGCTACCTAACATAAACTTGATCATATGTCTAATCATGGCATGAATATGAAGACATAAGTGATTCAAAGCAATAGGCTATAATTTGACATAAAGACATCAATACTCAGGCATCCCAACAAACAATCATGTCCTTCAAAATATCAACGCTAAAGAAAGCTATCCTACAAGATCCTATAGTTTTGTCATGCTCTGTCTTCTTAACACAAAGTATTTATCATGCACAACCCCGATGACAAGCCGAGCAATTGGTTCATACTTTTTAACGCGCTTCAGCTTTTTCAACCCTCACGCAATACATGAGCGCAAGCCATGGATATAGCACTACGGGTGGAATAGAGTATGATGATAGGGGTAAATATAAAGAAGACAAAAAAGTAAGAAAGTCTCACACCGACGCGGCTAACCAATGGGCTATGGAGATGCCCATCAGTTGATATCAACGTGAGGAGTAGGGATTGCCATGCAACAAATGAACTAAGAGCTATAAGTGTATGAAAGCTCAATATGAAAACTAAGTGGGTGTGCATCTAATCCTATAATGAAAAATTTCCACTAGTATATGAAAGTGACAACATAGGAGACTCTCCACATGAAAAACATGGTGCTACTTTGAAGCACAAGTGTGGTAAAGGATACTAACGATGCCCCCTCTCTCTTTCTTTTTTTTTTTCTTTCGTTTCTTCTTTTTTCTTTTCATTTTTTTTCTTTTTCTTTTTCTCTCATTGTCCGGAGTCTCATCCCGACTTGTGGGGGAATCATAGTCTCCATCATCCTTTCCTCACTGGGACACTCCTCTAAAAATGAATAATGATCATCACACTTCTATTTTACTTATAACTCAAAAGGAATAAAAATTACAACTCGATACCTATGACAAAGTATGACTCTATATGAATGCCTCTGGCATGTACCAGGATGTGCAATGATCTAGCGTAACATGTATGAAAATGATGAACGGTGGCTGTGCCACAACTACTATGTCAGCTATATGATCATGCAAAGCAATATGACAATGAATGCTCAAGTCATCAAACGGAAGCGGTGGAAGTTGCATGGCAATATATCTCGGAATGGCCATGGAAAAGCCATAATAGGTAGGTATGGTGGCTGTTTTGAGGAAGATATAATAAGGCTTATGTGTGATAGAGCGTATCATATCACGGGGTTTGGATGCACCTGCGAAGTTTGCACCACGTCTCGAGGTGAGAAAGGGCAATGCACGGTACCGTAGAGGCTAGCAAATTGCAAAAAGGTAAGAGTGCGTATAATCCATGGACTCACATTAGTCATAAAGAAGTCATATACTTATTGCAAAAGTTTATTATCCCTCGAAGCAAAGTACTATGCCCCTAGGGGGATAGATTAGTAGGAAAAGACCATCGCTCGTCCCCGACCGCCACTCATAAGGAAGACAATCAATAATAAATCATGCTCCAACTTCATAGCATAACGAGAGACTATACGTGCATGCTTCGGGAATCAAAAACCTTAACACCAATATTCTTAGTAACCACAACCGTTTACTAGTACTTCCCACATATTCCATCTCTATATCGCAAAACTATTGCAAGGAATCAAACATATCATATTCAGTGATCCACAAGTTTTATGTAGGATTTTATGACTAACCATGCAATTGACCAATTCCTGTTGACTCTCTAAATAGATATAAGTGAAGCAAGAGAGTTTAATTCTTTCAAACAAAAGACCATGCTCTAACAAATATAAGTGAAGCAAAAGAGCATTCTATGAACAGTGGTTTTCTATGTGAAGAGAAACAGGCAATCCAAACTTCAAATGATATAAGTGAAGCACATGAAGCATTCTATAAATCCATACTCAAAAGACATAATTGAAGTGCAATGAGCATTCTATAAATCAACCATGGACTATCTAATACCAGCATGGTGCATAAAAGAAAAGCAAAAACTAAATGCAAAAGATGCTCCAAGATTTGCACATATCACATGAACGAAACGAAACCGAAAACATACTGATACTTGTTGAAGAAAGATGGGATGCTGTAACATCCCAAATTTTCAATTTGGTATGTTACATAGATCATCATTGCATATCATATTTTATTGCATTTTGACAAAATCCTCGATAAATCCTAAGCAACTCAAGGACCCTCGGAGAGAGTTGGGGATTTTCTCGAATTTTCATATTTGATTTCCATCAAATAATAAAACGAGGATTTTTGGTTTTAATTATTTTCTCTCCGGAAAAATATTTCATAATAAAAAAATGAGAGGAGAAAATATGACTTCTCCAAAACAATTGAAATATTGGAGGAAAAGTGTTAAAATCATTTATTGGAATTTATTCGGATTTTATTTGCAATTTTAATTGCATTAAAAAAATACTGCATGTTTTCAAAATTTATTTTGTGTCAAAAAAATGTTCACCCTATTCTAAATTTTCTAACTAGACGGGGAAAATTTGTTTTATCTTTTTTGCATTTTTATTTATTTTTCTACGAATTTTTCGGCGGAACATTTAAAAAAAATAAAAAAATTTGCGCCGCGCCCGACCGGGCCGAGGCCCAGCCGAGCCGCCGGCCCACCCCGCGTTCTCCTCCGCGCGTACGCCGCCGCCGCCTTTGCCCCTCCTCCAAGCACCCCTTCCCCCCTCCATAAATACCCCGCCGCCGCCGCCCTCTCTCTCACCCGAGCCCGCCCGAGCCGCCGCCGCTGGGAGCCCGAGCCGCCGCCGCCTTGCGCCGCCGCCCCGCTCGCCGTTCGCCGCCGCCGGAGCCGCCCCTCGCCGCCCGAGCCCCGCCACACCCCGCCGCCCCTCGCCGAGCCCCGCCGGAGCCCGCCGACCCCGCCGGAGTTCCGTTCCGACGAGGTACCGATCCGATGCCGTTTGCCGGTATAAAAAAACCGTTCGTTTAAAAAAAAACCCTAGATCGGTTTATTTCTTCGGTTTTGTTATTTGGTGAGCGTTCACCGACTCGTTCGTTTTAACGAACGCGTTCGTCGGATTTTCTCTGTTAACGAACGTCCGTTCTTTAACCGTTCGTCCGTTTTTCTTTTTCGTCGGATTTTTCCGCGATTATCTCAGATCTCGATTTCTGATCGAATCTTCGTTTCTGTTTAACTTTTCGCTCGTTTATCGGAATCAGGCGATTCAAGCGCCTAGAGTTTCGTCTCGAAATTCTCTTTCCGTTTAACCTACTCAAACAAGTTTTTGCTACTGTAAAATTTGACCTAGATCCAGATTAGTAAACGAAGCTTGTTTCTTTCGCAGTTTGACTTTCGTTGCTTCGTTCGAGTTGATTCTTTTTGCAAACCGGAGTTCTTAAGTTGAACTTTCTGGTTGGATCTTTCATTCGAGTTTTACCTGTGCATTAGATGAGTACTGATTGTTTGCTTGTTTGTTTGCGATAGAGTACCCGGAGTGTGCCGCTTGTTACTTCGAATCGCTAGGTTTCGCGGATCATCAGCAAGGCAAGTAACACTTTGATCATACCTTCCATACCCAGTTTTATTGCATTAGATCTATTCCTCAAACATTGCATGATTAGGATCTAATTAAATTGTGGGTATTGGGAAGTAGTTGAGGTAGTACCTATTACCTGTTTCAATTATCAAACCCTTGGGAGTTACTTCTACGTTGCTATTACATTGCCATGCTATGCTCGTAGACGTGGATTGGGTATGAGAGATATTCATGACAGATGTGAGATTGTTAATAATGGTTTACCTAAGGTGGCAACTAAAACTCACATCTGGGTGGATTGAGGCACCTGGAGAATCCAGTGTTGTCTGTTTGTATAAGGACCGCCACCCAGGCTCAAAGGGATCATAAGATTATTCATGCTAGAAACTTCCGTGTGCAGCCACAAGCTATTATGGGCTCTAGCATAGTTGAGTAGGTTACATGATCTCTTGAAGAGGTGGGCTAGCAGATGTAGGGGAAAGTAGGTGTACCGGTCCACCCGGAGTAAAGAGTGATTGTTCCTGAAAGACTGTGTCTCGGTCATCCGTTTCTCAAACATCATGCAGTGCGAGAATCAAGCGGAGGCGATCGAGTCTTGTGGGGAAAAGTGCGCAAACCTCTGCAGAGTGTACAAACTAATCATGGTTAGCCGTGTCCCCGGTTATGGACAATTTGAGTATCTAGTACCTGGATTATCATTTGAATCTCATCACCATGTTACTTTTAATTAATTTTGTTGGGTTAATGATGATTTTAATTGGGATTGAGATGCTGTCAACCATCTCAATGTTTCACAACCACCATGATAGTTAAATAAAATTTATTCCTTTGAAGTAGGGAAAAATTTGCTTTTCGCAAAAACTTAACCGTAGAGCTTTCCACCAGCCATATATGCATGTAGTATAGCCTTATTATTGTTCATTATTCTCTATGTGTTACATTGCCAGCATATTCTATGTGCTGACCCGTTTTCGGGCTGCAACGTTTCATGTTGCAGACTTTTCAGACGACGAGTAAGGTGCCTTAGGTCGTGGTCTTATACTCAGTGATGCCGCTGGAGCTGACGGACTCACTTATCTTCCAAGTCTTCCGCTGTCATCGTTTTAGATGGCCTTAAGCCATATTTATCTTACTTAATCTCTTGGAGATATTCGATGTAATAAGTGTGTGATTGCTACTCTGTTATAAATCCTCCATTTGTACTGTGCGTGTCAGCATTACTGATCCAGGGATGACACTGGTGCACAGCAGCACAGACCATTTGAGGTCTGGTCGCTACAAAGGTGGTATCAGAGCACACGCTGACTGTAGGACACGACCACTAAGCTTAAGCCCTAGAACACTTCTCTCTTCTCATTTCTGACCCCTCTCCTTTTTCTACTCTTTTAGGAATGGCGGATGCAAGGAGCAAGTTCATGCAACCAGATGAAGACACGCCTTTTGGTCGACACTTGAAGGAAGTCACTAAGTATTTGAACATAGGAATACCAAGCATCACCGGAACCTACAACGCCACATTACCCGAAGAGGAGAGCTGGAAGATTCAAGTTCACATTCCAGGAAGGACGTTTGTGCCAGTTACTGAACCCATAAGATTGGTTTTCGAAGCACCAACCTGGAGTTTAGGGAAGAGCATGGCCGCACACATCGCTATGGGACGCATTGGAGAAGTCTACCACCAGGAGCTTAAGGATACAATTTATCAGATTTGTGGACGCCGAGACGCGCAATGGGAGATGATCAGAACCAAGAAGGATGGATCAATTGCAGCTTTCATCCAGGAGCAAAACCAACACATTCGTCGCCAGGAGAACCAGATGTGCACGGACAAGGAAGAACTGAAGAAGGCATTAACCAAGATCAAGGAGCTGGAGGAAGAACTCAAGGCTACACGCGAGGATTATATGGAGGAAATCATCGCACTAGTAGGGAAGAATGACGACCTGGAGAAGAAGATTGGAGTATTCATGGGAAATCCAGTGCCAAAAGCAAAGGATGACGAATGCACTTGTCCGGATAACTACATCATCATCGACGACACTGACTCGGAACCAAGTGAAGATGACTTTGTTGACGAAGCTGGAGCAGACATCATGGAGTCTTCAACGGATCAGAATTTCTAGTAGACCACCATATCAGTAGTAGTTTTCCCCCATTTAATAGTATAGTTCAAGCACTTTGTAACGCTAGTTAGATCGATTGTTATGCCTTGTTTGAATTGATTGAGTGATATTGATTGTATTTGTCTCATGAGCATATGGGTAGTGTTTTCCCTCTAGACCTCATTCTATTCTTAACTCTCATCTTTTCTAACCCATCAGATGCCTCCGAGACGCGACACCGGATTTGTTTTCCCACCGGAGATCACCCAGTTGATTCAGCAACAGAATGCCCTGATGCAAGTGTTAGTGCAGAACCAAGGCAACAACAACAACAACCCACCGCCACCACCACCTGTTGATCACTTAGCCCGTTTCTTGAGGCTAAACCCGCCGGTGTTTTCCAGTAGCACCGAGCCGATTGTTGCAGATGATTGGCTCCGCAAAGTTGGAAGGGAGTTGACCACTGCAGGATGCACAGATGCGGAAAGAGTGCGTTTTGCCGCACATCAGCTTGATGGACCCGCAGCATCATGGTGGGAGAATTATACAGCCACGCACCCTATTGACACTGTCACATGGGACCAGTTTCAGCAAGCTTTCCGTACAGCTCATGTTTCAGCAGGAGCTATGGCTATGAAGAAGCGCGAGTTTCGCAACCTACGCCAAGGAGGACGCACCGTAGGCCAGTATGTGGAGGATTTCAGTAAGTTAGCACGTTATGCACCAGATGACGTTGCTACAGATGCTGCCAAGCAGGAGAAATTTTTGGAAGGACTGAATGATGAACTGAGTATGCAGTTGATGGTAGCAACCTTCAACAACTACCAGGAGCTGGTAGATAGAGCTCTCATGATTGAAGGGAAGCAACAGCAGATTGAAAATCGTAAGAGGAAGTATGGACAAGGGAAGTACAATTCTGGAGCTCAGCAGAAGCCACGATTTGCCCCGAAACCGGGAGGACAGTTTCAGCATACCCATGGAGGAGGTAGTTCGCACAACCATAATGGCTCCAAGAATGGTAATGGGAATGGAGGAAGCAACGGACAGAACCGTACCAACCCATCTACCCCAGCCAAGAGGGATCTAAGTCACGTTACCTGTTTCAAGTGCCAGAAGACTGGACATTATGCAACTGATTGTCCTGAAGCCCAAAATGGAAATGGCAATGGAAGCTCTGGGAAGAAGCCGAACCCGTTCAACAAAGGACATGTGAACCACGTGAGCGTGGAGGAGGTTGAAGCTCAGCCTGATGCAGTAATAGGTAAGTTTTTGGTTAAGTCATTTACTGCAACCGTTCTTTTCGATACTGGTGCATCGCATTCATACATATCAAGGGGATTTGTGAATAAGTTTAAGCTGTCCACCCAAGTTCTCAAAACCCCTATGTTAGTAACCTCGCCAGGAGCAGAGTATATGGCAAGCCAAGGATGTTTTCAGATACCATTGGCCATTGGTAGGCATGTTTTCCCCTCAGACCTCATAGTTTTGGAGTCGCAAGGTTTGGATGTGATTTTGGGAATGGATTGGCTATCGTTGTATGGAGGAAACATCGATTGTGCCAGCAAGACGATTTTGCTTACCACCCCGGAAGGAAAAAGGATCAAGTATGTATCCCGGCATATGCCGAAGAGGACTCAAGTGAATTCCTTATCAGGAGTTGTACAGGAGGAAGTACCAGTGGTGAAGGATTATCCGGATGTATTTCCAGAAGAGTTGCCAGGCATGCCACCAGATAGAGACATTGAGTTCTTGATTGAACTTTTGCCAGGCACAGGGCCAATATCTAAGAGACCGTACAGGATGCCCGCAAAAGATTTGGAGGAAATTAAGAAGCAGATCAAGGAGTTACTGGATAAAGGCTATATTCGCCCAAGTTCGTCACCTTGGGGATCACCAGTACTTCTAGTGGAGAAGAAAGATGGATCGCTGAGGATGGTTGTTGATTACCGTGGATTGAATGAAGTGACCATCAAAAACAAGTACCCGCTGCCGATGATCAATGATTTGTTTGACCGCCTACAAGGAGCTAAAGTATTTTCCAAGATCGATCTACGATCAGGATACCATCAGTTAAAGATTCGAGAGCAGGATATACCTAAGACGGCTTTTACCACCAGATATGGATTGTATGAGTATACCGTTATGTCATTTGGTCTGACTAACGCACCTGCCTATTTTATGAACCTGATGAACAAAGTGTTTATGGAGTTTTTGGATAAGTTCGTCGTGGTGTTCATTGATGATATTTTAGTCTTTTCCAAGAATGAGGAAGAGCATGAGGAGCATTTGCGATTGGTACTTGAGAAGCTCAGAGAACATCAGTTATACGCCAAGTTCAGCAAGTGTGAATTTTGGCTGAAGGAAGTTGGATTCCTTGGACATGTTATTTCTGGAGAAGGAATAGCAGTAGACCCTGCCAAGGTTGACACAGTGACAAGTTGGGAATCACCCACGACAGTTGGAGAAATCCGGAGTTTTCTTGGACTTGCAGGATACTACCGGAGATTCATCGAGAATTTCTCGAAGATTGCTAAGCCCATGACTGAGCTATTGAAGAAGGACACCAAATTCAATTGGACTGAGGAATGTGAAGCTAGTTTCCAAGAGTTGAAGAAACGATTGGTTACATCACCAGTGTTGATTCTGCCAGATCAACGCAAGGATTATGAAGTTTATTGCGACGCTTCTCGTCGAGGACTTGGAGCAGTGCTTATGCAGGAAGGAAGAGTTGTGTCATATGCTTCACGACAACTTAAACCCCATGAGAAGAATTATGCTACGCATGATTTGGAGTTAGCAGCCGTGGTGCATGCATTGAAGACATGGAGACATTTTCTCATCGGAAACCATTGTGAGGTGTACACGGATCACAAGAGTTTGAAGTATATTTTCACGCAGAAGGAGTTAAATCTCAGACAGAGGAGATGGTTGGAGCTCATTAAGGATTATGATATGAGATTGCATTATCACCCAGGAAAGGCTAACGTAGTAGCAGACGCGTTGAGCCGCAAGAGTCATGTCAACACCCTCATGACAGGAGAGTTACCTCAGGAGTTAGCCGAGGACCTTCGCGAGCTATGTTTGGAGATAGTCCCAAGAGGCTATTTAGCGACATTGGAGATTCAGTCTACCTTGATGGAAAGGATCAGAGAAGCTCAGAAGACAGACAAGGAGATTGAAGAGATAAAGGAGAAGATGAGCAAAGGAAAAGCCAAGGGATTTCGTGAGGATGAGCACGATACCTTATGGTTTGAGGACCGCGTATATGTGCCAAATGATCCGGAGATCAGGAAGTTGATTTTGCAAGAAGCCCATGATTCACCGTACTCGATTCACCCAGGGAATACCAAGATGTATTTGGATCTGAAGAATACTTTCTGGTGGACCGGAATGAAGAAGGATATTGCAGAATATGTAGCAGTTTGTGATGTATGTCAGAGAGTGAAGGCAGAGCATCAGAAGCCAGCAGGATTGCTACAACCATTGCCGATACCCGAATGGAAGTGGGATAAAATAGGCATGGATTTTATCACAGGATTACCCAGGACTCGTTCAGGCTATGACTCAATATGGGTTGTAGTCGACCGTTTGACGAAAGTGGCTCATTTCATTCCAGTGAAGACCACTTACACCAGTGCTAAGTTGGCAAAGATATACATGACCAGGATCGTATGTTTGCATGGAGTTCCGAGGACCATTGTATCAGACAGAGGAACCCAATTTACCTCGAAGTTTTGGAAGCAGTTACATGAAACATTGGGAACCAGGCTAGAATTTAGTACAGCTTTTCACCCACAGACAGATGGACAGACCGAGAGAGTCAACCAGATTTTGGAGGACATGTTGAGAGCTTGTGCACTAGATTATGGATCTAGTTGGGACGACAATTTGCCATATGCGGAGTTTTCTTATAACAACAGTTATCAGACCAGTTTGAAGATGGCCCCTTTCGAAGCCTTGTACGGAAGGAGGTGTAGAACACCGTTGTTATGGGACGAAGTTGGAGACCGTCAGTTGTTTGGACCAGATTTGATTAAGGAGTCTGAACAGAAAGTAAGGTTGATTCGCGATAGGCTCAAGGTAGCCCAGTCCAGGCAGAAGAGTTATGCTGATTCTAAACGAAAGGAGACAGTTCACGAAGTCGGAGACCGAGTTTATCTTCGAGTATCACCACTTCGAGGAGTGAAGCGCTTTGGAGTTAAGGGAAAGTTAGCGCCCCGTTTTATCGGACCATACAGAGTTGTGGAACGTATGGGAGAGGTTGCCTACAAGCTGGAATTGCCCGAAGGATTGTCTGGAGTTCATGATGTATTTCACGTTTCCCAGTTGAAGAAGTGCCACGCAGAGATGGCTGAGATACCACTGAGAGATACTGTGCCGCTGGAAGCGATTCAGCTGGAAAGTGATTTGACCTATGAGGAGAAACCAGTTAAGATTCTTTAGTATGCCAGCCGAGTTACCCGCAGTAAGGTTATCAAGTTTTGCAAAGTCCAGTGGAGTCACCACACGGAAGATGAAGCCACCTGGGAGCGAGAGGAAGATCTACGGAAGGACCACTCCCACCTGTTTTCTAGCCAACCCGAATCTCGAGGGCGAGATTCATCTTAAGGGGGGTAGGTTTGTAACATCCCAAATTTTCAATTTGGTATGTTATACATAGATCATCATTGCATATCATATTTTATTGCATTTTGACAAAATCCTCGATAACTCCTAAGCAACTCAAGGACCCTCGGAGAGAGTTGGGGATTTTCTCGAATTTTCATATTTGATTTCCATCAAATAATAAAACAAGGATTTTTGGTTTTAATTATTTTCTCTCCGGAAAAATATTTCATTAAAAATAAATGAGAGGAGAAAATATGACTTCTCCAAAACAATTGAAATATTGGAGGAAAAGTGTTAAAATCATTTATTGGAATTTATTCGGATTTTATTTGCAATTTTAATTGCATTAAAAAAATACTGCAGGTTTTCAAAATTTATTTTGTGTCAAAAAAATGTTCACCCTATTCTAAATTTTCTAACTAGACGGGGAAAATTTGTTTTATCTTTTTTGCATTTTTATTTATTTTTCTACGAATTTTTCGGCGGAACGTTTAAATTTTTTTTTACGCCGCGCCCGACCGGGCCGAGGCCTAGCCGAGCCGCCGGCCCACCCCGCGTTCTCCTCCACGCGTACGCCGCCGCTGTCGCCGTGTCCGGCTCGGACACCGCCGCCGCCGCCTTTGCCCCTCCTCCAAGCACCCCTTCCCCCTCCATAAATACCCCCCCGCCGCCGCCCTCTCTCTCACCCGAGCCCGCCCGAGCCGCCGCCGCTGGGAGCCCGAGCCGCCGCCGCCTTGCGCCGCCGCCCCGCTCGCCGTTCGCCGCCGCCGGAGCCGCCCCTCGCCGCCCGAGCCCCGCCACACCCCGCCGCCCCTCGCCGAGCCCCGCCGGAGCTCGCCGACCCTGCCGGAGTTCCGTTCCGACGAGGTACCTCCGATGCCGTTTGCCGGTTTTGTTTAAAAAAAACCGTTCGTTTAAAAAAAACCCTAGATCGGTTTTTTCTTCGGTTTTGTTATTTTGTGAGCGTTCACCGACTCGTTCGTTTTAACGAACGCGTTCGTCGGATTTTCTCTGTTAACGAACGTCCGTTCTTTAACCGTTCGTCCGTTTTTCTTTTTCGTCGGATTTTTCCGCGATTATCTCAGATCTCGATTTCTGATCGAATCTTCGTTTCTGTTTAACTTTTCGCTCGTTTATCGGAATCAGGCGATTCAAGCGCCTAGTGTTTCGTCTCGAAATTCTCTTTCCGTTTAACCTACTCAAACAAGTTTTTGCTACTGTAAAATTTGACCTAGATCCAGATTAGTAAACGAAGCTTGTTTCTTTCGCAGTTTGACTTTCGTTGCTTCGTTCGAGTTGATTCTTTTTGCAAACCGGAGTTCTTAAGTTGAACTTTCTGGTTGGATCTTTCATTCGAGTTTTACCTGTGCATTAGATGAGTACTGATTGTTTGCTTGTTTGTTTGCGATAGAGTACCCGGAGTGTGCCGCTTGTTACTTCGAATCGCTAGGTTTCGCGGATCATCAGCAAGGCAAGTAACACTTTGATCATACCCTTCCATACCCAGTTTTATTGCATTAGATTCTATTCCTCAAACATTGCATGATTAGGATCTAATTAAATTGTGGGTATTGGGAAGTAGTTGAGGTAGTACCTATTACCTGTTTCTTATCAAACCCTTGGGAGTTACTTCTACGTTGCTATTATATTGCCATGCTATGCTCGTAGACGTGGATTGGGTTTGAGAGATATTCATGACAGATGTGAGATTGTTAATAATGGTTTACCTAAGGTGGCAACTAAAACTCACATCTGGGTGGATTGAGGCACCTGGAGAATCCAGTGTTGTCTGTTTGTATAAGGACCGCCACCCAGGCTCAAAGGGATCATAAGATTATTCATGCTAGAAACTTCCGTGTGCAGCCACAAGCTATTATGGGCTCTAGCATAGTTGAGTAGGTTACATGATCTCTTGAAGAGGTGGGCTAGCAGATGTAGGGGAAAGTAGGTGTACCGGTCCACCCGGAGTAAAGAGTGATTGTTCCTGAAAGACTGTGTCTCGGTCATCCGTTTCTCAAACATCATGCAGTGCGAGAATCAAGCGGAGGCGATCGAGTCTTGTGGGGAAAAGTGCGCAAACCTCTGCAGAGTGTACAAACTAATCATGGTTAGCCGTGTCCCCGGTTATGGACAATTTGAGTATCTAGTACCTGGATTATCATTTGAATCTCATCACCATGTTACTTTTAATTAATTTTGTTGGGTTAATGATGATTTTTAATTGGGATTGAGATGCTGTCAACCATCTCAATGTTTCACAACCACCATGATAGTTAAATAAAATTTATTCCTTTGAAGTAGGGAAAAATTTGCTTTTCGCAAAAACTTAACCGTAGAGCTTTCCACCAGCCATATATGCATGTAGTATAGCCTTATTATTGTTCATTATTCTCTATGTGTTACATTGCCAGCATATTCTATGTGCTGACCCGTTTTCGGGCTGCAACGTTTCATGTTGCAGACTTTTCAGACGACGAGTAAGGTGCCTTAGGTCGTGGTCTTATACTCAGTGATGCCGCTGGAGTTGATGGACTCACTTATCTTCCAAGTCTTCCGCTGTTATCGTTTTAGATGGCCTTAAGCCATATTTATCTTACTTAATCTCTTTGGAGATATTCGATGTAATAAGTGTGTGATTGCTACTCTGTTATAAATCCTCCATTTGTACTGTGCGTGTCAGCATTACTGATCCAGGGATGACACTGGTGCACAGCAGCACAGACCATTTGAGGTCTGGTCGCTACAGATGCCTTTCGGGGCATCCCCAAGCTTAGACGCTTGAGTCTCCTTGAATATTTACTTGGGGTGCCTTGGGCATCCCCAAGCTTGAGCTCTTGCCTCTCCTCCTTCTCCTCACATTGAGACCTCCTCGATCTTCGAACACTTCATCCACACAAAACTTAACCAAACTTTTAGTGGCGGGGTTAGTGAATATGGCAATGAAGTCCCATCATGTATTGCTATAACATTATTGTATAATTATAAACAAACGTTACCCACTGTATGCTATCACAATTCTATGGCCTGAAGTCAAGGAGGCTTCAACAAGAATTCAAACATATGCAAATAATGAAGCTATAACAACAATCTATGAAAACAGGACAGTCTGTAAAGATTTGAACATCCACCATACTTCTGTAACTCAAACAATTCTGAAAAAATTAGGAAAAGCAAAAAATTTGTATAGCAAGACAATACAAAAAGTTTCAGAACCGTTTGACGTTCCAGTAAAAAATGTAAAATCGAGCGCTACGTCCAAAGTCTCTGTTTTGCACCGCACAAACCAACAAGCAATTTAAACATCCTAAAGGCAAATCTTGGCACATTATTTTTATAATACAATGGAATTGTACAAGGGGATAATTATTTTTGTTGAAAACTTTCTGCAATTAAAATTCACAAAGTTTTCATGAGCATGAACAAAGTTCAAGGACGTCCCCCACTTTCACAATGCTCTTCTCTCTCACTTTCGCTTTTCTTTTTGTGAAGTTTTAAGGCCCCCCCTATATTTTTTGTTTTTAAACTATATAAAAGCACTCAATAGAAATAAATGACTCTCTAAAACTTCCGGGTTGTCTCCCTGGCAGCGCTTTCTTTAAAGCCATTAAGCTAGGCATAAAGTGCTCATGTGATGGATCCACCCGGATCCCGAGGTATATCAAAGCCAATTTGAATCAACAATGATTTAGCATTTAGTAGTGAGTACAAAGAAACATATATCAAGAAATGACGAAGTCTAACTCTCTTCCTATGCATCGGCATGTCATACAAGAACAATTCATGAACATCAAGTAAAGGCCAATACATAGCATAAGCAGTTTCTTGCAATTTTATCGTGTTGGAAACATAAAGAGGTGGAGATATAGTTCCTCTCTCATAATAATTGCAAGTAGGAGCAGCAAGCACATGCATATTATATTCATCAAAATCATCATGTGTAGTAGCAAAATGCAACCCATCAACATAATCCTTAATAAGAGCAAACTTCTCCGATATAGTGTAGTTTGGAGAATTCAAAAAGATAATAGGACTATCATGTGTGGGTGCAATAGCAACAATTTCATTCTTAACATAAGGAACTATAGCAAGTTCATCTCCATAAGCTTAATTCATATTGGCTTCTTGGCCACAATCATAGCAAGCATCAAGTTCATCAAAAAGGGATATTTCAAATGAATCAACGGGATCATAGCAATTATCATAGCATTCATCCTTCGGTAAGAACGAAGGGGCATTAAACAATGTATGAGTTGGAGAGTTACTCTCATTAGAAGGTGGGCACGGGTAGCTAATCCGCTCTTTCTCCTTTTGTTCTTCGATCTCCTCATCATCTTTTTCATCCAATGAGCTCACAGATTCATCAATTTGTTCTTCCATAGACTCCTGCAAAATATTAGTCTCTTCTTCGACAGCGGAGATTTTCTCAATAAATTCATCAATATCGGAATTATATTTATAATTATCATAGCAATATTTAAGGATGGCAAAATTTTCAGGTCTATAAACATCATCATCAAAAGCTTCATACTTTTCAAACAAAGATTCAATTTCGTAAGCACCCTTAAAAGCAAAAAATTCTTCTATTCATTCCACATCATAACAATCATATATACCATTAGCATAAGAAGCTAAGGTTTCATTATCATTAAATTTGCATGAAAAGGGAAGGCATGGAGCATTCATCGTAGAGCAACAAGTAAAATCGTATCTCAAGCATAAATCCCGAGCATACCAATGCAACATATAAATTTGATCCCATAAAAGTTTCCCTTTTTGTGTCAACCGATAATCCCTAAAGTATTCACGTTGATCCAATGTTACTCCCATTATCATGTTGAATGGGTTTTTCTCAGGATTATCAAAGTAGTGCATAATATTTTTCACATAACGAGCATCAAGGGTTTTAGGAGGTTCCCCATCTCCATGAGTAGCAAGTATAACTATTTTTTTGGTGTTTCGTGTTCCATATCCATAACTAAAGATAGAGAACAACTTAGAACAGGAAATAAAAACTACTTAGTGATAAAGCAAACAAGCACACACGAGAATATTCACCCCACGCTATAACTCCCCGTCAACGGCGCCAGAAAAAGGTCTTGATAACCCATAAGTATAGGGGATCGTTTGTAGCCTTCTTCGATAAATAAGAGTGTCGAACCCAACGAGGAGCTAAAGGTAGAACAAATATTCCCTCAAGTTCTATCGACCACCAATACAACTCTAAGCACACTTGACGTTTGCTTTACCGGAAACAAGTATGAAACTATTTTGTAGGTGTGATGCTAGAACTACTTTGGAATAAAACTAGAAGTACTTTGCAAGATAACAAAAGTGGATAGCTTTTGTCAACAAGAAAGTTATTTGTCCCTAGGCAATCGATAACAAGTATCGGTAATCATTCTTGCAATTTTATATGAGGGAGAGGCATGAGCTAACATACTTTCTCTACTTGGATCATATGCACTTATGATTGGAACTCTAGCAAGCATCCGCAACTACTAAAGATCATTAAGGCCGTGAAACCCAACCATAGCATTAAGTATCAAGTGCTCTTTACTCCCATACGCAATACCCCACCTACTCGAGTTTAAGCTTCTGTCACTCTCGCAACCCACCATAAGCGAATCATGAACGTATTGCAACACCCTACAAGGACCCCTCATGCTTGCGCGAGAACGGAGGGCACTGTAGGACAGCACCATAAATAAAATATACAATCATACCAACCAAGATCACGATTAACCCACAGGACAAAACAGATCTACTCAAACATCATAGGATAACCATAGATCATTGGGAAATAATATATGGAGTTGAGCACCATGTTTAAGTAGAGATTACAGCAGGGAGAAGGGGTGTTACACCGCTGCATAGAGGGGGAGAGAGTTGGTCTTGACGGTAGCAAGATTGTTGATGTAGATCACCGTCATGATCCTAGCCCCGGCGGCACTCCGGCGCCACTGGGAGAGAGGGGGAGAGAGCCCCCTCCTTCTTCTTCTTCCTTGGCCTCCCCCCTAGATGGGAGGAGAGTTCCCCCTCTGGTCCTTGGTCTCCATGGTGGCAGAGGGGTGGGAGCCCCTTCGAGATTGGATCTCCCTCTCTGTCCTCTTCTGTTTCGCGTTCCCCAGATCTGGCCGAAAACCGTTTCTTATATTCCCGAAGATCCGTAACTCCGACTGCGCTGAGATTTTAACATGATTTTTTTTCTGGATATAAGCTTCCTTGCGCCCGAAGTAGAGCTCCAACCGACGTACGAGGTGAGCACAACCCACCACCACGCGCCTGGCTCAGGGGTGGTGCGTTGGTGTCTTGTGCCCTGTGTGGGCCTCCGTTTGCGGTGATTCCAACTCCCAAAAATCACATATATTCCAAAATAATTCTTCGTAAAATTTTATTGCATTTGGACTTCGTTTGATATGGATATTCTGCGATACAAAAAACATGCAAAAAACAGGAACTGGCACTGGGCACTGGATCAATAGGTTAGTCCAATAAATCATATAAAAAGTTGCCAAAAATATGTGAAAGTTGTATAATATTGGCATGAAACAATCAAAAATTATAGATACGACGGAGACGTATCAGGTACCACGCCTTGACCTGCTCGTCGATCGTCGACATGTCCGCCCCCATCAAGAACGATCGGTCGGTGTTCCTCTTCTTCACGGCGACGTTGGTCTGGAGTAGGTCGAGCTTCGCGTCCTGCTTCGTCATCAACGCCGACCACCGTGTGTCGGATTTCTCCTCCCTCTTGACGGTGTTGTTCTTGGTCGGCGATGCACTGGTCGATCGAGGATTGCAGCCGCTCGGCAGCCAAGGCGGCGTCCTTTGCCGTCTTGGCTCTTTTGTAGCCGTCAGGGCGCCCATCCGCCGCCCCGAGGGCGGGCGCGTCCGGTTTGTACGTCTCCTTGGCCTTGGCGAGGGTGCACCGGACATCCCTCCACTTCTCGCATGACTCGATCCGGGAGAACACGTGGAGGAACTTGAACTCTTGGTCGTTGCTGTCCTGGTGGTACATGGTGAACATCCGAACCATCTGCGCAGCCGAAGAACAAGTGTCGACGACGTACACGGCGAAAGAAGTGAGCCGACAGTTGGACATACCCGACCCTCGATGTTGGAGCCACTTTCCGGGCGAGCCATGATATCCTCGACGATACCATGCCATTTTTTGTAGGATGCTTGGACGATTACCCAATGGTTCGACATGGCGTTGTCGCCACGCTCCATGTGGATGGTGGCGAAGTAGGGGTCGACAAGCTTGCGCTCATTGAACGCCGACTTGATGCGCCTCCAGTACGTGTCGGCGTTCTGGTTCGCGCCGGTGACCGGGTCGATGCTGACGGTCTTCCATGCTTCGGCGAGGCACTCGTCTTCTTTGGATGTCCACTTGACGCGCGGCTCGCCCGACCTAGCATTGACCCCCGTTTCTTCTTTTTCCCTTTCCTCGGCGGCGTCGGCACCATCTCCTCCTCCTCTTCCTCCTCGGTGTCGCTGAGCTCGTCGTCCATGTCGCCGGTGGTGTCCATTGTGTCGTCTTGCGCGTGGAACTCGGGGTAGGAGGCGGCGGCGACTGAGCTGCTCGTGATGATCTCGTCCATGTCGGCCTCAGTCGTGTCGAGGTTGCCAAAATGTGACATCGAGGATTGTGAGAAGGGCAGGGCGCCACGGCGTAGAGGCGACGTCGGTGAGGCTGCGTACGCCGGTGACGAGTAGTTGTACTGGGGGTACTGGACGCCGGTGAACGCGGGCGAGGGAGTGCGCTGGTCGGGGTTTAGGCCGGAGGTTGAGGCACGTGGTGGTGCGCCATGTGGGAACGTGATATTGGGGTTGAATCCACCATGCACGTGACCGTCGGGGTAGCCAGGCGAGGGTGCGTACCCCCAGGGCGGCGGCCGCGAGAAGTTGGCCGGCGACGCGACGCTCTATAGGCTCCACGTAGCTTGCGGGCAGTGGCTGAAGGAAATATGCCCTAGAGGCAATAATAAAGTTGTTATTTTATATTTCCTTATTCATGATAAAGGTTTATTATTCATGCTAGAATTGTATTGATCGGAAACTTAAATACATGTGTGAATACATAAACAAATACCGTGTCCCTAGTAAGACTCTACTAGACTAGCTCGTTGATCAAAGATGGTTAAGGTTTCCTAACCATGCACATGAGTTGTCATTTGAAAATGGGATCATATCATTAGGAGAATGATGTGATGGACAAGACCCATCCCTTAGCTTAGCATAATGGTCATTCAGTTTTATTGCTATTGCTTTCTTCATGTCAAATACATATTCCTTCGACTATGAGATTATGCAACTCCCGGATACCGGAGAAATACCTTGTGTGCTATCAAACGTCACAAAGTAACTGGGTGATCATAAAGATGCTCTACAGGTATCTCCGAAGGTGTTTGTTGAGTTGCATAGATCGAGATTAGGATTTGTCACTCCGAGTATCTGAGAGGTATCTCTAGGCCCTCTCAGTAATACACATCATAAGCTTGCAAGCAAACGACTAAGGAGTTAGTCACGAGGTGATGTGTTACGGAACGAGTAAAGAGACTTGCCGGTAACGAGATTGAACTAGGTATAGAGATACCGACGATCGAATCTCGGGCAAGTAACATAACGATGGACAAAGGGAATTACGTATGTTGTCATAACGGCTTGACCGATAAAGATCTTCGTAGAATATGTAGGAGCCAATATGGGCATCCAGGTTCCGCTATTGGTTATTGACCGGAGAGGTGTCTCGGTCATGTTGTTGGGGAACGTAGCAGAAATTCAAAATTTTCTACGCATCACCAAGATCAATATATGGAGTAATCTAGCAACGAGGGGAAGGGGAGTGCATCTACATACCCTTGTAGATCGCGAGCGGAAGCGTTCAAGAGAACGGGGTTGATGGAGTCGTACTCGTCGTGATCCAAATCACCGATGATCCTAGCGCCGAACGGACGGCACCTCCACGTTCAACACACGTACGGAGCAGCGACGTCTCCTCCTTCTTGATCCAGCAAGGGGGGAGGAGAGGTTGATGGAGATCCAGCAGCACGGCGGCGTGGTGGTGGAAGTAGCGGGATCCCGGCAGGGCTTCACCAAGCGCAAGCGGGGAGGAAGAGGTGTCACGGGAGGGAGAGGGAGGCGCCAGGGCTTAGGTATTGCTGCCCTCCCTTCCCCCCACTATATATAGGGCCAAGGGAGAGGGGGGGGGCGCAGCCTTGGCCCTTCCTCCAAGGAAGGGTGCGGCCAGGGAGGAGTCCTTCCCCCCCAAGGCACCTCGGAGGTGCCTTCCCCTTTTAGGACTCTCCCTTTCCTTATCTCTTGGCGCATGGGCCTCTTGGGGCTGGTGCCCTTGGCCCATATAGGCCAAGGCGCACCCCCTACAGCCCATGTGCCCCCCCGGGGCTGGTGACCCCCTTGGTGGACCCCCGGACCCCTTTCGGCACTCCCGGTACAATACCGATAAAGTGCGAAACTTTTCCGGCGACCAAAATAAGACTTCCCATATATAAATCTTTACCTCCGGACCATTCCGGAACTCCTCGTGACGTCCGGGATCTCATCCGGGACTCTGACAACTTTCGGGTTACCGCATACTAATATCTCTATAACCCTAGCGTCACCGAACCTTAAGTGTGTAGACCCTACGGGTTCGGGAGACATGCAGACATGACCGAGACGACTCTCCGGTCAATAACCAACAGCGGGATCTGGATACCCATGTTGGCTCCCACATGTTCCACGATGTTCTCATCGGATGAACCACGATGTCGAGGATTCAATCAATCCCGTATACAATTCCCTTTGTCAATTGGTATGGTACTTGCCCGAGATTCGATCGTCGGTATCCCGATACCTTGTTCAATCTCGTTACCGGCAAGTCTCTTTACTCGTTCCGTAACTCACATCATCCCGTGATCAACTCCTTGGTCACATTGTGCACATTATGATGATGTCCTACCGAGTGGGCCCAGAGATACCTCTCCGTTTACACGGAGTGACAAATCCCAGTCTCGATTCGTGCCAACCCAACAGACACTTTCGGAGATACCTGTAGTGCACCTTTATAGCCACCCAGTTACGTTGTGACGTTTGGTACACCCAAAGCATTCCTACGGTATCCGGGAGTTGCACAATCTCATGGTCTAAGGAAATGATACTTGACATTAGAAAAGCTCTGAGCAAACGAACTACACGATCTTGTGCTAGGCTTAGGATTGGGTCTTGTCCATCACATCATTCTCCTAATGATGTGATCCCGTTATCAACGACATCCAATGTCCATGGTCAGGAAACCGTAACCATCTATTGATCAACGAGCTAGTCAACTAGAGGCTTACTAGGGACATGGTGTTGTCTATGTATCCACACATGTATCTGAGTTTCCTATCAATACAATTCTAGCATGGATAATAAACGATTATCATGAACAAGGAAATATAATAATAACCTATTTATTATTGCCTCTAGGGCATATTTCCAACAGTCTCCCACTTGCACTAGAGTCAATAATCTAGTCCACATCACCATGTGATTAACACTCACAGGTCACATCACCATGTGACCAACATCCAAAGAGTTTACTAGAGTCAACAATCTAGTTCACATCTCTATGTGATTAACACTCAATGAGTTCTGGTTTGATCATGTTATGCTTGTGAGAGAGGTTATTTAGTCAACGGGTCTGAACCTTTCAGATCCGTGTGTGCTTTACGAATATCTATGTCATCTTGTGGATGCTACCACGCGCTACTTGGAGCCATTTCAAATAACTGCTCTACTATACGAATCCGGTTTACTACTCAGAGTTATCCGGATTAGTGTCAAAGTTTGCATCGACGTAACCCTTTACGACGAACTCCTTTTCACCTCCATAATCGAGAAAATTCCTTAGTCCACTAGATACTAAGGATAAGTTCGACCGCTGTCATGTGATCCATTCCCGGATCACTATTGTACCCCTTGACCGACTCATGGCAAGGCACACTTCATGTGCGGTACACAGCATAGCATACTATAGAGCCTATGTCTAAAGCATAGGGGACGACCTTCGTCCTTTCTCTCTCTTCTGCTGTGTCAGGTCTTGAGTCTTACTCAATACTCACACCTTGTAACACAGCCAAGAACTCCTTCTTTGCTGATCTATTTTGAACTCTTTCAAAATCATGTCAAGGTGTGCGTTCTTTGAAAGTATCATCAGGCGTCTTGATCTATCTCTATAGATCTTGATGCCCAATATGTAAGCAGCTTTATCCAGGTCTTCCTTTGAAAAAACTCCTTTCAAACAACCCTTTATGCTTTCCAGAAATTCTACATCATTTCGGATCAACAATATGTCATTCACATATACTTATCAGAAATGTTGTAGTGCTCCCACTCACTTTATTGGAAATATAAGTTTCTAACAAACTTTGTATAAACCCAAAAACTTTGATCACTCCATCAAAGTGTATATTCTGACTCCGAGATGCTTGCTCTAATCCATGGAAGGATCGCTGGAGCTAGCATACATTTTAGCATCCTTAGGATCGACAAAACCTTTCTGATTGTATCACATACAACCTTTCCTTACGAAAACTGGTAAGGAAACTTGTTTTGACATCCATCTGCCAGATTTCATAAATGCAGCTAATGCTAACATGATTCCGACGGAACTAAGCATCGCTACGGATGAGAAAATCTCATCGTAGTCAACTCCTTGAACTTGTGGAAATACTCTTTGCCACAAGTCGAGCTTCATAGACGGTAACATTACCGTCCACGTCCGTCTTCTTCTCAAAGATCCATTTATCTCGGATTTCATGGCTTCTAACCATTTGTCGGAATATGGGCCCACCATCGCTTCTCCATAGCTCGTAGGTTCATTGTTGTCTAACAACATGACTTTCAAGACAGGATCACGTACTACTCTGAAGTATTACGCATCCTCGTCATCCTACGAGGTTTGGTAGTGACTTGATCCGAAGTTTCATGATCACTATCATAAGCTTCCACTTCAATTGGTGTAGGTGCCACAGGAACAACTTCCTGTGCCCTGCTACACACTAGTCGAAGTGACGGTTCAATAACCTTATCAAGTCTCCACCATCCTCCCACTCAATTCTTTCGAGAGAAACTTTTCCTCGAGAAAGGACCCGTTTCTAGAAGCAATTACTTTTGCTTCCAGATCTGAAATAGGAGGTATACCCAACTGTTTTGGGTATTCTATGAAGATGCATTTATCCGCTTTGGGTTCGAGCTTATCAGCCTGAAACATTTTCACATAAGCATCGCAGCCCCAAACTTTTAAGAAACGACAACTTAGGTTTCTCTAAACGGTGTCGTCTCAACGGAATTGCGTGGTGCCCCTTTTTAAAGTGAATGCGGTTGTCTCTAATGCCTAACCCATAAACGATAGTGGTAATTCGATAAGAGACATCATGGCATGCACCATATCCAATAGGGTGCAGTTATGATGTTCGGACACACCATCACACTATGGTGTTCCAGGCGGTATTAATTGTGAAACACTTTCCACAATGTCTTAATTGTGTGCCAAACTCGTAACTCAGATACTCATCTCTATGATCATATCACAGACATTTTATCCTCTTGTCACGACGATCTTCAACTTCACTGTGAAATTACTTGAACCTTTCAATAATTCAGACTTGTGTTTCATCAAGTAAATGCACTCAGCATCTACTCAAATCATCTGTGAAGTAAGAACATAACGATATCCACTGTATGCCTCAGCACTCATTGGACTGCATACATCAAAATGTATTACTTCCAACAAGTTGCTTTCTTGTTCCATCTTACTGAAAACGAGGCCTTTCAGTCATCTTGCCCATGTGGTATGATTTGCATGTATCAAGTGATTCAAAATCAAGTGAGTCCAAACGATCCATCTGCATGGAGTTTCTTCATGCATATATACCAATAGACATGGTTCGCATGTCTCAATCTTTTCAAAAAACGAGTGAGTCCAAAGATCCATCTACATGGAGCTTCTTCATGCGTTCTATACCAATATGACTCAAATGGCAGTGCCACAAGTATGTGGTACTATCATTACTATTTTATATCTTTTGGCACGAACATGTGTATCACTGCGATCGAGATTCATTTTAGGTGCAAGAACATTGAAGGTATTATTCAAATAAACAGAGTAACCATTATTCTCCTTAAATGAATAACCGTATTGCGATAAACATAATCCAATCATGCTCAACGCAAACACCAAATCTCGATGGTAGAGGGAGCATGCGATGCTTGATCACATCAACCTTGGAAACACTTCCAACACATATCGTCATCTCACCTTTAACTAGTCTCCATTTATTCCGCAGCTTTTATTTCGAGTTACTAACACTTAGCAACCGAACCGGTATCTAATACCCTGGTGCTGCTAGGAGTACCAGTAAAGTACACATTCATATAACGTATATCCAATATACTTGAGTCGACCTTGCCTGCCTTCTCATCTACCAAGTATCTAGGGTAGTACTGCTTCAGTGACCATTCCTCTCATTACAGGAGCACTTAGTCTCGGGTTTGGGTTCAACCTTGGGATTCTTCACTAGAGCATCAAACGATTTGTTGTTTCATGAAGTGTCCCTTTTGCCCTTGCCCTTCTAGAAACTAGTGGTTTTACTAACCATCAAAAATTGACGCTCCTTCTTGAGTTCTACTTTCGCGGTGTCAAACATCGCGAATAGCTCAACGATCATCATAACTATCCCTGATATGTTATAGTTCATCACGAAGCTCTACTAGCTTGGTGGCAGTGACTATGGAGAACCATCACTATCTCATCTAGGAGATTAACTCCCACTCGATTCAAGCGATTGTGGTACTCAGACAATCTGAGCACATGCTCAACGATTGAGCCTTTCTCCCTTAGTTTGCAGGCTTAAGAAACTTGTCAGAGGTCTCATACCTCTTGACGTGGGCACTAGTCTGAAATCCCAATTTCAGTCTTTGGAACATCTCACATGTTCTGCGACGTTTCAAAAACGTCTCTGGTGCCACAATTCTAAACCGTTAGCATTATGCACAGAACTATCACGTAGTCATCAAAACGTGTATGTCAGATGTTTCGTAACATCTACAGACGACGCTAAGGTTCAGCACACCGAGCGGTGCATTAAGGACATAAGCCTTCTGTGCAGCAATGAGGACAATCCTCAGTTTACGGACCCAGTCCGCATAATTGCTACTACCAACTTTCAACTAAATTTTCTCTAGGAACGTATCTTAACCAGTAGAACTAAAGCGCAAGATATGACATAATTTGCAAAGACCTTTTGACTATGTTCATGATAATGAAGTTCATCTGATTATTGAACTCCCACTCAGATAGACATCCCTCTAGTTATCTAAGTGATACATGATCCGAGTCAAACTAGGCCGTGTCCGATCATCACGTGAGACGGACTAGTCATCATCGGTGAACATCTCCATGTTGATCGTATCTGCTATACGACTCATGTTCGACCTTTCGGTCTCTTGTGTTCCGAGGCCATGTCTGTACATGCTAGGCTCGTCAAGTCAACCTAAGTGTTTCGCATGTGTTCCGAGGCCATGTCTGTACATGCTAGGCTCGTCAACACCCGTTGTATTCGAACGTTAGAATCTATCACACCCGATCATCACGTGGTGCTTCGAAACAACGAACCTTCGCAACGGTGCACAGTTAGGGGGAACACGTCTCTTGAAATTTTAGTGAGGGGTCATCTTATTTAAGCTACCGTCGTTCTAAGCAAATAAGATGCATAACATGATAAACATCACATGCAATCAAATAGTGACATGATATGGCCAATATCATTTTGCTCCTTTGATCTCCATCTTCGGGGCACCATGATCATCTTCGTCACCGGCATGACACCATGATCTCCATCATCATGATCTCCATCATTGTGTCTTTATGAAGTCGTCACGCCAACGATTACTTCTACTTCTATGGCTAACGCGCTTAGCAATAAAGTAAAGTAATTTACATGGCGTTATTCAATGACACGCAGGTCATGCAAAAAATAAAGACAACTCCTATGGCTCCTGCCGGTTGTCATACTCATCGACATGCAAGTCGTGATTCCTATTACAAGAATATGATCAATCTCATACATCACATATATCATTCATCACATCTTCTGGCCATATCACATCACATAGCACATGCTGCAAAAACAAGTTAGACGTCCTCTAATTGTTGTTGCAAGTTTTTACGTGGCTTGTATAGGTTTCTAGCAAGAACGTTTCTTACCTACGTAAAACCACAACGTGATATGCCAATTTCTATTTACCCTTCATAAGGACCCTTTTCATCGAATCCGTTCCGACTAAAGTGGGAGAGACAGACACCCGCTAGCCACCTTATGCAACTAGTGCATGTCAGTCGGTGGAACCTGTCTCACGTAAGCGTACGTGTAAGGTCGGTCCGGGCCGCTTCATCCCACAATGCCGCCGAAACAAGATAAGACTAGTAACGGCAAGAAGAATTGGCAACATCTACGCCCACAACTACTTTGTGTTCTACTCGTGCATAGAAACTACGCATAGACCTAGCTCATGATGCCACTGTTGGGGAACGTAGCAGAAATTCAAAATTTTCTACGCATCACCAAGATCAATCTATGGAGTAATCTAGCAACGAGGGGAAGGGGAGTGCATCTACATACCCTTGTAGATCGCGAGCGGAAGCGTTCAAGAGAACGGGGTTGATGGAGTCGTACTCGTCGTGATCCAAATCACCGATGATCCTAGCGCCGAACGGACGGCACCTCCGCGTTCAACACACGTACGGAGCAGCGACGTCTCCTCCTTCTTGATCCAGCAAGGGGGGAGGAGAGGTTGATGGAGATCCAGCAGCACGACGGCGTGGTGGTGGAAGTAGCGGGATCCCGGCAGGGCTTCGCCAAGCGCAAGCGGGGAGGAAGAGGTGTCACGGGAGGGAGAGGGAGGCGCCAGGGCTTAGGTATTGCTGCCCTCCCTTCCCCCCACTATATATAGGGCCAAGGGAGAGGGGGGGGGCGCAGCCTTGGCCCTTCCTCCAAGGAAGGGTGCGGCCAGGGAGGAGTCCTTCCCCCCAAGGCACCTCGGAGGTGCCTTCCCCCTTTAGGACTCTCCCTTTTCCTTATCTCTTGGCGCATGGGCCTCTTGGGGCTGGTGCCCTTGGCCCATATAGGCCAAGGCGCACCCCCTACAGCCCATGTGGCCCCCCGGGGCTGGTGGACCCCCTTGGTGGACCCCCGGACCCCTTTCGGCACTCCCGGTACAATACCGATAAAGTGCGAAACTTTTCCGGCGACCAAAATAAGACTTCCCATATATAAATCTTTACCTCCGGACCATTCCGGAACTCCTCGTGACGTCCGGGATCTCATCCGGGACTCCGAACAACTTTCGGGTTACCGCATACTAATATCTCTATAAACCTAGCGTCACCGAACCTTAAGTGTGTAGACCCTACGGGTTCGGGAGACATGCAGACATGACCGAGACGACTCTCCGGTCAATAACCAACAGCGGGATCTGGATACCCATGTTGGCTCCCACATGCTCCTCGATGATCTCATCGGATGAACCACGATGTCGAGGATTCAATCAATCCCGTATACAATTCCCTTTGTCAATCGGTATGGTACTTGCCCGAGATTCGATCGTCGGTATCCCGATACCTTGTTCAATCTCGTTACCGCCAAGTCTCTTTACTCGTTCCGTAACTCACATCATCCCGTGATCAACTCCTTGGTCACATTGTGCACATTATGATGATGTCCTACCGAGTGGGCCCAGAGATACCTCTCCGTTTACACGGAGTGACAAATCCCAGTCTCGATTCGTGCCAACCCAACAGACACTTTCGGAGATACCTGTAGTGCACCTTTATAGCCACCCAGTTACGTTGTGACATTTGGTACACCCAAAGCATTCCTACGGTATCCGGGAGTTGCACAATCTCATGGTCTAAGGAAATGATACTTGACATTAGAAAAGCTCTGAGCAAACGAACTACACGATCTTGTGCTAGGCTTAGGATTGGGTCTTGTCCATCACATCATTCTCCTAATGATGTGATCCCGTTATCAACGACATCCAATGTCCATGGTCAGGAAACCGTAACCATCTATTGATCAACGAGCTAGTCAACTAGAGGCTTACTAGGGACATGGTGTTGTCTATGTATCCACACATGTATCTGAGTTTCCTATCAATACAATTCTAGCATGGATAATAAACGATTATCATGAACAAGGAAATATAATAATAACCTATTTATTATTGCCTCTAGGGCATATTTCCAACACATGTCTACATACACTACAAAAAAAATACACTTCCGTGATGATACGTGTTTGTCACAGTAGGTCGCGTTTTTTGTCATGCATGTACATCCATGACAAATTTATGACAGAATCAAGATAGTCATACCTGTGCTGTCGTAGAAGTGTTCCATGACATTACCAAAATTATCATCACGGAAGTGTCCACTTCCATGACGATAAATCGCGCGTCACAGAAGTGCTTTCATCAAGGGTGACGGACACGTGGCATCCACCGTAACGGAACGCCGTTAAGCTATCAGGTCGGGTTTTGGATCCAATAACCCGTTAACAGCCCTGACCAATGGGGATTTTCCATGTGTAAAATCATCATTGGCTGGAGGAGACACGTGTCAGGTCCGCGTTGGCACAGGTGTCACTCACCCAGTGGGCGAGACGCGCCTATGATATGTTGTCACGTGGACCGGCCCATCAAGTTTAAATGGGCCGGCCCAACTGAAGGCCCACAAGATTTTGCGGACCATAATGGACCGGCCCAGCTAAAGGCCCATGAGATTTTGCGGACCAGAATGGGCTGGCCTAGCTAAAGGCCCACAAGATTTTGCGGGCCATAATGGGCCGGCCCAGGTAAAGGCCCACAAGATTTTTGTGTGCCATAATGGGCCGGCCCAGGTAAAGGCCCACAAGATTCTTGCGGATCATAATGGGCCGGCCCAGCTAAAGGCCCACGAGATTTTGCCGACATTAATGGGCTGGCCCAGCTGTAGGCCCACAAGATTTTGAGGACCCTAGTAGGCCGGCCCATTAACTGGCTCCCATGTTTTGGGCCAAATGCCGGCCCATATTTGATCCGGTCCATTAAGGGCCTGCCACGCTCTGGGCCTAATAGTGGCCCATATGAGATCCGGCCCGTTAAAAGCCTACCACGTTCTGGGCCAAATTACGGCCCAGATCAGGTCCGGCCCTTTAAGAGGCTTTGGGCTCAATTATGGCCCATATCAGATTCAGCCCGTCAACTGGACACTATGCTTTTGGGCCCACTTGCTAAAGGCCCACTTAGTAATTCGGCCTGATATTAGTTTTGGCCTGTTAAGGGCCCGTTTAACATTTCGGCCTGTTAAAAGCCCGTCATATAGTTGGGCCTAACTACGGCCCGGTTTGCATCCGGCCTGCTCGCAGCCGATATCTGATTGGGCCAAACAAGGACCGAGACAATTTTGGCCTGTTAAAAGCCCGTGATTTGATTCGCACAATCATGGGCCGGGGGTTCATTTCGGGCTGCTGCCGGCCCGTGAGCTGTTCGGCACGTTTCAGGCCCAACCTACATCGTGATTGCATGACGGCCCGATTATGTACCGTAATTTTATGGTTTGGCCGGTTTACTGCGAAGACAGGATATATATACAGTAAAATAACTGCAGCATCGTGAATAAGAAAAAACCTAGACTATACAATAAAGAAATTACGGCATATTACATCCACTGGGCATCAAAGTTCGCCACTATGATAATAAAGCACAAGCAGACAATAGATTACATACACTGGGCATCAAAGATCGCCACCAGTGCAAATAAACACGCCGACAAAATAATATACAAAACCGACAACACTTCAATAGAGTTCAAGAAAGGTTAGCCCTGCTGGGGAGCTGCAGCGCAAGCAGCTGAGCAAGATGATGAGACTGCGCTTGTTCAACACTTATATCTTCCTCACTCTGAAAGATAAACAAGCAGACAGATGACAGGTTTTGCACATAAAAGTATCAGTGCTGACAATTCATCACATTTCTTACTGACGAATAAAGTGACACAGTTTAAAATTGCATTAACACAATATGGTATTGTTCAGGTCAAGACATGGCAGGAAATGACATTGTGAAGGAGTTGGCAGCTTCACGACACCACTGGATTACAGATCAAGAACTCATAAGTATCAATGGTTAGTGTGCTGTCAATTTATACCATTTCAGATTGGCAAATAAAGAGACGGTTTAAATAATAGTAGAATGATATGACATTGTTCATAGTTAAGACATTGCAGAATATGACATTGTGCTGTAGTGGGTAGGTTCACCACACCACTGGATTACGGATGAAGAACAGAAGCATACATGCAGTGCAAAAGAAGATCACTTGCTCTGTATAGTTTAATTTACATGGTATGAAGAAGGAACTTGGTTGTACAACTGAAAACTTAAATTGAGAAAGGACAAACTTTTGTTTATGAACTACATAATAAACTTTAAACAAGCAATTTGATGCAAACACCAAAAATAAACAGCTGTTGTAGTCATGCCTAACCAAATATATACAACAAAGTTTGAAGGCTTGAGATGGACAAACTTACATTATTGGTGAAGACAGGCTCTATAAAGGCCTTGTCCATGCTGATGGGGGGTGCAATTCAAGAAGTTTACCACAGAATCTTCTTCAAAAGCATTGCCTTTATTCTACATTTTGTTAAGAGTAAATATAGATGTGATAATATACGAAAAAATGGAGAATATTTAAGATAAGATGAAGAGTGATGCTACATAACCAAGTAGCTATAAATGTAAGTGCAGCGATACAGGCAAAAGGTACAGCCAAGAGCAATGCACAGCTAAACTTCTTCAGTACCAACCTTATGGTAAGAGTAAATATAGATCTGATGTGTAGAAAATGGAGGGCAAAGGAAAATAAGCTGCAGAGTGATGGTACATGAACAACTACCTGTCATTATAAGTACACTGATAAAGGACAGCATGTACTTACAAGAACAATGCAGAGCTAAAAAAACATTGGCATTGGATATATTCTACACTAATGTAACCATTCATACAGATCAGATAATTTGGAGCGAACAATTGATAAGCAAGCTATCATGCATACTGCTGTCACATAATGAACCAGGTATGTATGCAAGTACAGTGATACAGGACAACAGGTACTAACAAGAGCAAAGCAGCGGGCAGCATATTTGCGATATCCTGTCGTTCTTGTCAAACCGGAATTCTTCTTCGAGCAGATTTCCTGCAAAAAAGATCCGTAAGGCACATGCGGAAAAGTAGAAGTTCAAATTGTCATGTGATTTCATAGACAGTACCTCATCCTGGGAACGAGACCAGTGCATAACAAGGTTTTTCCATTCAATGTCTTCTAAATTTAGCACAGGAGACTTCACCGGAAATTCGTTTATAGACTTGCCATCAAAGTGAAGGTGCGGTACTGTTAATATCAGTGTAACTCTCAAAGGCGACACAGCTCCCCGCATTTCCTTGCTATTCTTATAGGATTCAAGTGGGCAGGCCACTACAAATCCTATTCCTATGTTTACAAGATCCTACGAATCAAAGAGGCTCAAAGTGTCCATCACAACCGACCGTATAGACCTCTACACTGCAAATGTCCCTGCTCATCTTCAGTACAAGGAACATACTGTACTACTATCATACTCCCTCCGTTCCAAAATATAAGTCTTGGTAGAGATTTCCACTATGGATCACATACAGATGTATCCAGATACATTTAGAGTGTAGATTCACTCATTTTGCTCCATATGTAGTCCATGGTGGAATCTATACAAAGACTTGTATTTAGGAACGGAGAGAGTACATATTAAAGAAGAACGGAAGAGGAACATGGTAAAGAAGAGCAAGCAGATTTTGGATAATAAAATGTTGGTTGCGCAGTGCCCACACATGATGAACCAGAGCGCATTAAGAATGCAACTCCCAGCTGTCTCTCAACCATTTCAGGCGGTTGGATGAAGATCCTACGTCTCCTAACACTTCTTCTTCCTCGTCTCTGATTCTTCCCACACAGAACACCGCACGGGCTGCCGGACGGACCACCGGCCCCCACTGCCTATGTTCCTCCGCCACCCCTACCCCCACCCCGCCCCAACCCCCACCCGCGTCGAGTTTTCTTCGTTTGGCGAGGTCCGACAACCACCCGAGCCCCTTCGATCCCACCGGCGAACTCCGGCGAGCTCTGAAAAATCGACTGACCCAATTTTGAAATTTAGTCTACTGTGATTTAACTAGTGTGGAATATAAAAGGGGAAAACCATAAGCATTGGGAGTATAGTGTTGAGCGTGCCATGGCGGATCTGAAGGTGCAAACTGGACAAAGGCAACTTCGCAACCAAGACAAGAAATCAGAGTAAAGCAGTGGCGATCTATTTTCTTGCTGCGATAAATAAGTTGAGCAGATACGAAAGAGTACCGCCTCTGGTGCGGCGCCGTGTACGCATCTGCTGAGAATTTGACGGTGCTGCGGTAGCGATGGCTGTCGGTGGCGTGGAAGCAGATCTAGGAGGGTAGACGGTGGCGGCGGGGCGCGGTGGACGAGACGGTCGTAGGAGCGGCGCCGGCAAGGTGGACGACGGCGGGGATGAAGCGAGAGGACGGGATGCAAGGATCCCGGTCCGAAGCCGTGGATGAGAGAGGTCGATCTCTTGTAATGGATGGCGGCGTCGGGGTATCAGCTCCGGCATGGTGGAGGAGGACGGCGGTGGATGGGGTGGCGGACGGCGGCGGACGGAGGAGGGTGGGGTGGAGAGGGTGTTTTGGCTCCCACGGAGTACGAATGGGGAAAAGGGAGGTAGAGAGGAAGGGGGAACCATGTATTCAGGGCGCGCTTGTCTCAAATGCGAGGAAATTTACAAACTTAGCCCCCGTTTCAAATTTCTACTACATCACAGCAACATTAGTCGGTTGGGGATAGGACGGTAATCTCGCATACACCGAATATTTGTCGACGAGAGTTTGTTTTTGGCGCCCACCGTGTATGAATATGAATCGGGGAGGGAGTCGATTTCGGCCGAGGACACACTGTGTTTTGGCGCCCACCGTGTATGAATCCGGGTGAGAGGCGGTTACGTCACGTTTGGGTGAAATTACAAACCTACCCCTATCAAAACCTATAGAAATCCAGCAGATAGGCTTTGCGTGGCAGGGATAGGCAGTAGTTATTTCCATCTCGCAGATTTTGGTTTCGGGCGGTTACTGCGACTTTCCCCACTTCGTTCAAATTTCGGGCGGTTCTGTGCCAACTCAATTCGAATCCCGTTTGTATTCTATTTTTTTTCCGGGCGGGATCCATTTTCAATTGGAATTACATTCTATATACATCATTTTTTATATATACTTTCAAAAGCACAACACCATTTATACAAAAATATGATTTACAAATGGCATGATCTCAGATTCATAAGGTTGTATCCATCAATTTGGATTTTCAAATATTTGAAACCACTTTATGTTGAAATCCAATGTATGCATTCCTCGCTAACTGTCTCCAATTAATGTGTGTTTCATGCTGGTTTTTTTACTTCTCAAACATGTATAATGTGTTTCACACACGCAACATATAGTGTAATCCCGTTTAGACATTAATTGCATATAAACCATGCATTGTTTGTAATTGAAGAATCTATGGATCACCAATATTGATAAACTATATAACATTACACGTGTGCCCAAATTCAAATGAATATGCATGTTTGATACACCAATTTGCGTTATGATATTATCGATGTCGTGATCTCCAGTTTAAATATTGAATCCCCTTTAATCCAGATATTCGTCTCATATAGCTATCACTCATGCTTATATAGGACTATCTCTCTGGACCTATACGCGTTCATCGTCTCTCAGGTATCTCTCGTGCTACCTGTATGTCGACAATGATCTTTTATCTTCGTAACACACTGACGGTACTCTCTCCCTCGACCTTCATCACTCTATCTCTCTCTAAGTATATCTCGCTCCCTGCTATGTGTCTCTAACTATGATTCTCCATGTCGAATCTCTTTCTCTCACACAAACACAAAACTTTGTCTCCCGGGGTCTCATTTCTCTCTACTATTCCCATGTCTGCCACTCGCACACCCCTCATACAGAGATGTCTTTCGCTCCTTAGATATGAGAACCTACGACTCTTCCTCTTCAATATCTCTTTCTCACACACAAACACAAACTCTGTCTCCCAGGGTCTCATATTTCCCCATTGTTCTCTTGTATGTCGCTCACACACACCCTCTCTCCCTAGAGATATCTTGCGTTCCCTCGTATGTCTCTCTAGCTATCACTCTCGTTGTGAAATATCTTTCTCTCTCGCAGACACAAAACTCCGTCTCTCTGGATCTCATTTCTCTCTGATATCTGTTTGTATGTGACTCACATGCACCCTCTCTCTATCTCTCTCATACCCACACACATAACCCAGCCTTCTGATCCACTCGACTCCTATGTCTAACGCACACTAGCTAGCATCTTTATCTTTCTATTTATCTGTTTCTCCATCAACCTTCTTTCTCGCCCTCACTCTTGATTCCTATCACGCACACTACATATGTTTCTCTCTACATGCAGTCAAGTGCCCTCTCACACACATATATAACTTCACCCTTTGAACCACCCGACGGTCATCTCCAACACCCAAACTAGCGGATGTCCCTCTAGCTAGCATCTCCATCTCTGTATCTATCTGTAGTTTCTCCGTCAACATTTCTTTCTCGCACAGAGTCTTGCTTCCTATCACCCACACTATATATGTCTCTCCATACATATGCATTTATAGGTTGGTCTCTTTTGCACAATCGTTGCGCCTCACTCCCTCTACTCGCCATAGATGCATGCTCCAGCCCACGCCACTATCTCTTAAAGGCAAAAACACATGCTCAATTGTCGGGCCTTCTTCCCTGCATTCTCACATGCATGCATATTGTCATACCGATCCGTCTCTCCCATGTCGTTGATCTTATGACTTATGTCTTCTTTCTTTTATCTCGATCATGCACGCGCGCACACACACATATCCCACGTATACATGTATACCTCTCACACATGCACGTTCAAGGTCTCTATGTCTCCATACGTAGTTAATTACCCTCAATCCTAACGCCACATCGAATCGTTCTCCTCTTTTGTGCACATAACTTCCGCCTGGACGGGTAAAACACACACTCACACTTAACAATCTCCTTCTAGCTACCCCCCGCCTCTCACTCTTCCCCTATATCCCCGAAACCAATAAGACCATCCCTTTGTTTAATTCCCACCTACATGCACCATCGATATATAGTAGTCTTCCTCGGTGTCTCTCGAACAAACACGTTCTCTCGATGTCGACTCCTCTCACGCGCACACACCTTCTGTTCCCTCTCTACGGGCATTTTCTCTCTCGCACCCCATCGTTGGTGGCCTCTGCCATACACATCACCTCTCTATGATGAAGCCATGCACACTTAAATTACATCCGCCACAGAGGACCCTGCGACACACACACACACACGCACGCATGCACACACACACACACGCATGCACGCACCCCCCACACACACTAAGACTCCATCTCTCTCTCACACACACACAAACACACACACACATGCACGCACACACGCACACCCCCCACACACACTAAGACTCCATCTCTCTCTCTCTCTCTCTCACACACACACACACACAAACTAAGACTCCATCTCTCTCTCTCTCTCTCTCACACACACACACACACACACCCCACACACATACTAAGACTCCATCTCACACACACATGCTCTAGACGGAGCATTTGTTCCTACCACCCTTCATCCAACCTTACCCGTATGATAAACAATCACCTTTATTTACTTGCATAACATGGACAAATTCCACTTTACTTTAGTAGTCAGCAAACTTATCATCTGTACCCTTATAAAAAAACGAGTTGGCGGTGATGGTGTGCCTGCCATCTTGTAATACAGACCGTATGATCTATATCTGAGGATAGAAAGCAAACTATGATAATTTTGCAAAAGATACCGGCACCTCTCTCCACATCATTATCTCCCGCAACCTCATTACTCAGCAATTAAAAAAGGAATAAGTCTCTAGAACAATCTAGCATGCATGGTGGCCGCTGCCACCTGCCGGCGCCGTCCATCCCCATGCCTCCGCCCATTCCGACCACCAGTCACCACCACGCTCCACTCCTCCTCGCCTTATCTCTCATCTTTCATTTTTTCTATGACATTCTCAAGATACCAGTTTTCTGATAAAATTCTCGAGACATCATTAGTTTTTACACATGGGATTACTCCTGCATGGGTCAATCACAACAGGTGTTCTGTAAAAAAAAATGCATATTGATGTTCCGTGCAATGCACGAGAATCTTGCTTGTAATTATATAACGCAAATCACGAGCAGGAAGTGACATTTTTTTGACACAACCACGTTAACATGGCCACGTAAATCACTAGCTAAAGTAAATACCATTATACTTATATCCCGATGCAAAAGGTTGAGTACATGTCCGAAGAGTAGAGTCGCACACACGCACTCTGTCTCTCAGAATCTCTCTCACACACACACCAGTTACGTGACGCCCACTTAAGCAGACACATATGTTACAATTTGTGCACCCGCGGGTACACGTGATGCTGCGCATTTATTTAAGCCGGAAGGCGAACCCAAACAGTAGCTGCATTCATTCCCCTCCCGCCGCCTCTTCTCTGGTCGCCGTCGCCCGGTAGCCATGGGCCGGCCGAAGGTAACAACATACGCCATACTCCCGCCGGAGCGACGCTTTAATATGGAAATTTTAGTGGTCATGCATGCATCTTTTTGTGCTAGCACTCATATATAAGGGTTGACCGGTCGCTTCCCGCGGACGTGCGCAAGCAGTGGAAGAGGAAGGAGAAGGGAAGCGGGCTGTGGAGTAACGTTTTTTACCACAATCTCTTAGGAAACTGAGTGCAATAATTGAGTAGTTTTGCAAACTACCAGTTCTACACCTGAAACGGTTCAAAACCTATACTCCCTTGCCAGCGCGCGCTTCCCGTGTGAAACGGTCAGCGTCGCCTTGGAGCGTCAGTGCCGCATTAATGCCCGGCCAGAGCGGAGGCGACCTCTCACTGGTGCCGGCTTTGAAGTGGCGCGACGGCCGAGAGAGCGCCGCTTCCCGGTGCACGCGACTGCTCTGCGTCGAGACTGGCCATAGGCCCTGTTTGGATCCATGGGTTAGAGTTAGTTTGAGCTAGTTGGGGCTCAAATAGCCCTAAAGTATCCAAGCATGAGGGTTTAAATTGGAGCAAGTCGCACGTTGTATCGTTCATACCACTAAGTACTACTACGTGTGGTCTCTGACCCAGAAGTGGAAGAAGTGGAGACGCTCTACCACGCTGTTTTTTTTACGCTGGGCTCTACCACGCTGTTCATGTCCCACTCCTTTCGCTGACGTGTGGGACATCCAGCACGTGCCGTGTTTGGCACCCTTCGTCGTAAGAGTTGAAACACTAGCATTCATCAGAAATAAAAAATAATTATAAATCGGCAGTGATACTATTTTTTTGCAAACCAATCAACAGTGATACTATACCACGCGGTTTCCTTGCTCCTCGATATCGGAAAGAATACTTCCGTTCGCCAACATGTGGGACGTCGACCATCCTGGTCCACTTGCCATGCACGCAGAACTCCAAGGGAGAGTCACCCAGGTCGTCGCGCCGTAGTAACAATGACTAATGAGCCGTCAAATCACAGGCCCACTTCCCACTTTGAAGTTGCTCGGACGAAGGAACCATCATGACTTCGTTGAATTCCGCTTCTTGAAGAAAACTACTGTACCAGCAGTACTGCTAGCTACAGTAGTTACTCCAACAGAGGCCTCCTTTCGTTCATAGGATAGGAATATGAAAATCATAGGAAGTGAAATGACATGCATCTCAATTCCTATAGAGAAAGAGATGCCATTTGATGCTTAGTATAGGAATTTTTCCATTTAGTCTAGGCTAATGTACTGGTAATTTTCTCTAAAAAGTATAGTAGTAACTAGTAGTATTGGTACATGCTCGTACTCAGACACAGACACACACACTAACTAGTAGTACTACTACTTCTCACATGCTGGCCAGACACCATCGTTCTCCTTCCCGGCTTTGTCGGCGACACCCCACCGTGCTTGGATCTCCGCCGACCTCTCCGCAGCAGCACGTGCGTCCTTTTCTTTCTTGCGGCGGCGGGCCTCTCTTTTCTTGAGTGCTTTCTGACTTTTCCGCTCCCTCTGTGCGGCTTTGGTCGCCTCTTGCTCTACCGCCCATTCGGCCTTGGCATCTTCAAATTCCTCCCACATAGTTGTGAGGTCGCGAGCGGCGATGAACTCGGCAAGGCGGGATGCCATCGCTTCCCTACCATTTTGTGTGCGGTTGTGGGCGGCGAGGAACTCGGCGCGGCGGGATGCCATCGCTGCCTTACCGGTTAGTGTGCGGCGCGGTGGCATGAACGACGCTTGGTGAGAGCTCTGGGGTGGAATGGCCGGACAACCGTATAGTGCATTGGTTTGTCAAGAGCTCAAGGACAGAAGATGAAGCAAATTCGGATTCCCCTTCAATCCTGGTCATTTATTACCGAGTAAAATGCATTGGCGGCCATCGAACTTGTCTTGATAGCTCACTTTGATTATTGTATACGAGATATGGTGATTATACAGTCACTGGCTCAGCGTATAGCTCCATATTTGTTTGGTTGACCAGTCAAACAGTCCGCATGCGCCTCATCAGCTCGTGTTCTTTATCTATCTACGCGGGCCTACCTATCAATGGAGAAAGAAATACTGTAAAAACCAAAATTATGCGTATGTGGGGAATCAAACCACGGACTCGTCGCTGCGACGCACCCTCGTCAGCCAAATGAAAATGAAATACTTCGCGTCAGACACTCACGCTCACGCTGTCAAAGCATGCTAATGCATGCACGTCGCCCTCTAAATCAATGTCCTGCACATGGCGCAATACAAACGGCGAGCCCATCACTTGCACGCCCCGGCGGTGCCTGACATTACTGTTTAGACGTTTGATGGAGGCCTACGCGAACGCCGAGCATGTATTCACCTGGCTCAACACCAACGGTCATACTCGGACCGCCTTGCTCATGTATATCGTCCATCACAACGACAATCTATAAAACAGCCTAAGCTAGAGAAGGTACTATGGTAGTATGGCACGGAGTATGTACTATCGTGAGCGACCGATCTTAGTGCCACTGCACACCGAAACCCCTTCCATCGCTAGCGCGCGCTTCCCACCTGAAACGGTCACCGTCTCTCCAGAATGTCAATGCCGCATTCACCGGACTTAACTGCAGGTGCAATTGGCGTGTCACTGACATGCGGGCCAGATGCCCGTTGGGCCCACATGTCAGTAACCCAAACGCATCTGCAGTTAAGTCACTGAAGCAGCGTCCGCATTCATGCCCGACGAACCTACTCTGGCGCCAGTTGTCCATCCGTCTGCCGCGGCTCATTGCCATTCGCCCGCTATATTAACTTGAGCCCCAGCTCCCAGCCATAGCCAGAGACCCACACTTATTCTCCTCCGGTCCCTTCCTTCTGTCGGCACCACTTCAACCATGGCCTTCTAGCGCTCCGAAGCTCTCTTGGGCGTACTGTCGCAGGAGAAGACGAGGGACATCGGTGGCTCCGCTCCGGGCGCCCTCCAAAGCTCTCTTCGACGTACTGTCATAGGAGCAAACAAAGGAGATTGCCGGCACCCCCCCGGCCGCCCTCTGCTGCTACGACCATGAAGCCGGCGCACGTGCGCGGGCGCAGCCGGTAGCGAGGAATAGTACACGGTAGGTCGCCGCCGCTCTGGAGGAGGAGGTTATCGAGGCGGATGAGGAGGAGGCAAAGGCAATGGCCGGCTTTCTCGGGTTCATGGCCGGACATGGTGGTCGGGCGCCGGCGATCGTTTAGATTAGGTTTACAGTAGGTTTTAGTACGGTTTGTGCGAAATATGTAATGAATTTCGTCCAGTTTGTAGGAAAAGTTTTCGAAATGTAATGAATTTCATCCGGTTAATTTGAAATTTGCTTTGTTTGCATGAATTTCGTCCGGTTAGTTCATATAGTTGTCGAAAGGTATGCGGGCAGCATCGGATGGCATCCATCAGTGTCCTCGGACAGATGCCGGTGTAAATTTGTGGGCCAGCGCTGGAGATGCCCTAACTATCATGCTATAATCGCTAACAATCCTCCATTATTTGGCAGGGAACAGTTATCCCTCGATCAAAATCAGATCCGCGGTGTTTCGCACTCCTCCCGCGTAAGAGTGTAAACTCTTGCTTACATAAAAATGGAGCAAGTGGACGGCACTGTAGCACGTCATATCACTCGAACTAGCCCGCCTAACGAGCGGGAAAGCACCGCCCTCGTCATTTTGTTCTGGATTTCTATCGATCGATCGCGCGAAAATGTTACGCTTCGCAAGTTCTAAAGGAAAAGGCGGCACACTTACGACTCGTACGCGTCGCAACCCCGACAGTCCGGCTCGCACGCCGCTCACCAGAGGGGACACGCGTTGTCTTGCAATTTCACTGACATGTGGGACCGTAATTGAATAAACCGTCGATAGCCGAAATCTAATCGCTCGGCGGGCGTCGGCTGAGAAGAGAGAAACGGGGGAGGGAGAAGAGATCGCCCGCCCGCCGCGCACGGACTCCAAGAAATATATGGTGATAATGTGAGGTGGGCCATGCTGGAGTCCGGACCGCTTCCGGAGCCCGCTCTCACCGCCCTGGCCCCTCAAGACGCCAGCTGCCCGCCGCATGCATGCATAGCAAGTAGTACTCCTTATGTGGAGGAGAGAGAGGCATTGACAAAGTCAAGGAGTGGGCTCTGCAAGAGCCCGTCTCTACACGTGCTCCTAGGTATAAAAAATAATTCTAAAAAAGGCATAAAAACAATTGTGTCTTAAAAAAAGAAAGGTAAAAAACATTTGAGAGGAAATAGATAGAGAGAAAGTGAGAAAAAGCTGTAACCTGGGCATTACATGAGGAAGGAGGGAGTGGTGCACATGCCAAGTTCACTGGGCTGCCGTGTTTCACACTCCTCCGTCGTAACAGTGGAGACAATAGCTTTCATCAAAAATAAACAATGAATACTCGTTGCTCGTCCTCTATATCGGAAAGAATACTTTCATTCGCCGACATGTGGGACGTCGACCATCCTGGTCCACCTGCCATGCACAAAATTATCCTGGTCTACCCCGGTCGTATCGCAGGCCCAACCTTTCCCACTGTAAGTTGTTCGGACGAAGGAACCATCATGACTTCGTTGAATTCCGCTTCTTCAAGAAAACTTACTGTACCCGCAATACTGCTACCACACGCGAAGACTGGACGGCACTGTACCACGTCATATCACTGAAACCCACTAGGCCAAACTAGCCCGCCTAGGTCATCTATTTTGGAATGGAGGGAGTACGTCTCTGCACTGCTATGATTTTGTGTTGCACGTTCTCTGTACTTTTGCTACGATTTTCCTACCCTATGAACCAAATGAGGCCTGAATGTATGTCGACTATTGTCTGATCGATCGCTAAGCCTACAATTTTAGGAGCTAGGGCTATTGGTCGATCGACGAGGGATAAGTATAAGCGTACCACGAGCTCATCAGCCCCAACGTTTCTCTTCGGTGAGTGTTTTGCAAGTACTATAGCTCGCACAGTAGCTAGCCTACTAACACCAAGAATCATCAAACAAGCCCTGCTGATATGATAAACAGTTCAAACTTACATCTAAGCATGCCATATATTACATCAAAAGCTGGTGAGGATACATCTGTTTCCATAACTCGGAGAGGGTTCGCATGATTCATCGCATGATTCACTATCAAACAAAAGTAGCAAGATCCGCCCACACAAGACAGTGCACTAGCCCTAAGATGGTTTGATAACACGCATCGTTCTGGTAATTAAACACAGGGCAATGCAAACTACCCTGAAGGATTAGCGCGACCAACTATTTCTTGTCATCGATCTCTCGGGCAATGACCACAGCACGGACAGCGGCATGGGAATCGATTTCTGGGGCGATGTCCACAGGACTGACCGCGACATCGGAATCGATCTCTGGGGCGATGTCCACAGGATGGACAGCGGCATCGGAATCGATCTCCGGGGCGATGCCAACAGGACGGGCCACGACATCGGAATCATCAAGGACGTCCACCGGCACCTGCACAACCCTAACATATTAGCAAGCACATTGCAAATAATCAAAAACCACAACTATGGTAATAAGCCATTATTTTTTACCTTGTGCAGCTCACCGGGGGATCTCATCCCTCCGGGGGCCATCTCCTCGTCCTCGATGGGGGCCATCACCTTGCCAGGGGAATACTGCTTCTCAACGGCGACTATCTCCTCAAACTCGGTCTTGAGCCTCACATAGGTGGCAATCAGAGTTCCTGGGGTAGGCACGGTGGGGCCCTTGCTGTTCTTCCAACTTTCTTTGAGGAGTTCGTCCGCCAACGTCCTCAACTCTTTGGCCAGTGCTTGTTTCTTGGAGTTCTTCGTCTCCATGGGTTGGCCCGCCAACATGGTCAACTCGTTGGTCGGTGCTCGCTTCCTGGAGATCGCTGTCTCCAGTGGGTTGTCCGCCGGCAACTCTTTGCCTAGTGCTCCAGGATCCATCAATGAACTGACAAACAAAAAGCAATCGAAAGGAAACCACAATCGCAATGAAAACGGGAAAAGAATAGGATGTGAGAATCGGTCGGTGCTTCGCAAAAAGAAGATTCTTGGAATGAAAATATAGCAGCATAACTGATTCGCCCACCTTTCCTTCGTCGGTACAGAAGAAAAATGGCAGAAGTGAGTAGCCTGGAGTGAGGTTTTCTTCAAGAAAGGGAAGAAAGGGCTTGAACGAGCGTTCCAGTGAAATGATGGTTGCTTCGTCCAGTCCAACTTGGAGGCCACCTTACCACTGCTGGTAAAGGTGTGGGTTTTGTGATATGACGGGTCATGACGGCCACACCGGGGTGACAGGTGAGTCTCGACTGTAGCACCTCGCTGTGATTTGGTGGATGGCACGCGGGCCCGGATGCTTTGAAATGTCCCGCATGTAGATAGAGCGGCTAGTCATATAGGAGTGCTCAATATTGTGCACCGCGACCAAGGCGGAGAGGAAAACGAGAGAACTACGTAATTAATGCATGAGTTTAATTAGGGTAGTTTTGTAAAGTACGAGATACATTCCTCCAATCGCAAAATGCCTTGGTTCATGAGATTTGAGATTTGAGCCCTATAAACCGGAAGGGAGGGAGTACTGCACACGGTGTAGTCTAGTCACTTGTTGAAATCTCTAGAAAGGCAAATACTCCTTTCCGGTTTACAGGGCTGTACTACTCCCTCCGTCTAGGTGTGTAAGTCATCTTACGAAAACCAAATAGTCCCAAAACACTTAGGCGCGGTGCATTAACTTCTACCTTGTTTCTTGTTTCTTGACATATCAACCAATAAGAGATGAGAGGTGTGCATGCTTTTAATGACTTGCAATGGCTAGTTCATTGCATGCAATGCTATTAATTAGCAAATAAACATTGGTGACCCCAGGAGGAAACGGTGCTAAGCGCGTGGACCTATGCAGAATGAGTATCAACCAATGGATAATGGAGTTTAATTGTTAAACAATAGCAATTTTGTCTCATGCAAGAGCCTGGCTAGTACTCCAAGGAACCGCACCACGCGAGCGTTCGCAACTGCCACGTTCGGGTTGCGCTTGGCTCTTCGCCTCTTCGAGAAGACGAACAATGATGTTACTCCTACTTCTACAGTATCGAATCCACTGCTGCATGTCCGTCCACCTCGTGCGGGAGGGATAGCGTGTAGCGAAAGCTTCTACTTACTGCTCCTGCCTTTGCGTCTATGACAGGTGGGCCCAACAGGTGGTTGGCCCTCCTGTCATGCAGCCAAAGGCAGGTGCAGTTAAGGCACCGGAGCTCAGTCCGCGAGGGAGAGGGCGTTGTAGTAATCAAATTTCTCGGTCTTGTACGAGTTGACGCGACACATCAAAGCACTGCACTCGATATAAGTCTTTTTACACATTTCAAATGGGCTACTTCGTATGTAGGAGTAGACATATTCTGCTTCGTATGTAGTCACTTGTTGCAATCTCTAAAAAGACTTATATTTGGAAACGGAGGGAGTACAACGCATGCATGCATGCCGTGACTTTCCTTTTGATACTTGCATGTGTTGATTTGATGCACCTTGCCAAATTTTGACTATAAATTTAACTAACCAAATTTTCATGCATGTCACAAAAAATTACGGGGCTGTTTGGATTGTGACTATGTTTGTCTTATGTTGCCACATTATTTTTCCCACACTTGCCACACTTGCCTAACCTGAGTTGCTCAAATTGTTAGACACACTTTGGCTTGCCTAAGGGAATCTTGCCACAATTTTTGTGTCTATGACATGTGGGGTTCACTGCTAATAAAAAAATTCTTGTCTTAGGTGTGGCTAATAAAAAAGACTTATATTTAGGAACGGAGGGAGTAGAAAATATAAATAATAATGCATGTTGGGGCAACCCACGTTTCCGCTAATTTTAGCCGTGGGCTTGTTCACAATTTTTACGAGGGGGTGGTTGTTCATTTAATGGAGGGACTTGTAGTACCAGACTTGAACGATACAAAGTGCGACCTGGCACACCGTAACACCACTTGGAACAAGCGGGTAGCTATCTCAAAAAACAATCAACAACTAAAAAAACCGCGACCTGGCATGTAGTAGTACACAATTTTAAACGATTGTTTTGATGGAGTGAAAAAGGAAAACTACCCCACTACGTATATATAGGCCGGAGCCTCCGCGCTTGCTTGCTAGGGTTGCTCTATTCACACACTCTCATCCTCTCCAGATCTAAACAAGATAGGGGTAGTAACACTGTCTTTCTCCCTTCAAAAAACACTGGCTTTCTATCCTCACCGCTGGTTACAGATCCGGACGTATCCCCCTCCGCCGGTGAAGGGGAGGAGGGGCAGCGTTTAGGCCGTCGTCGACAGCGAGGGAGGAGACCCACTGCCGGCCGCACCGTTATCTCTGGCCGAGCGCCGGCGCGGGAGGTCCTCCGATCCCTTCGTCGTTGCCTGTGGGCGGATCCGGCCTCCCGCCGCCCACCTATCCACATCCCGACGACCTTCAGGTATATCTTCGTTCGAAACCGCCTTAGCTCTACTTCCCCAGCTCGCTACGTCGCTGCATGTGCATCATTTTCTACCTCTCAGCCCCTCTCGATCGGATGGTCCAACGTCACATATTTTTTTCTTCTATTGTTAGAGGTAAAGCTACTTCATGGAGTCGAATCTTGTACTCCCTCCGTCCGAAAATACTTGTCATTGAAATGGATGTATCTAGATGTATTTTAGTTCTAGACACATCCATTTTGATGACAAGTAATTCCGGACGGAGGGAGTACTTGGTTCAAACAAGAAATAAAGTGGGGGTGGGGGAATTTAGTATGTACATCGGACTTGGTACAAACAGGAAGGAAAGGGGGTGAAAGTAGTACAGACTGGTCATCCAACCGGTCTCTTGGTCGAAAAGGGAAATATAGGGGTAACGCTGTACACAGTGGTATGACCAGGACTAGATTTGCTATCCACACATAGGAGTAGGTGGCTAGAGTGAACAAAAATGGGACCAACCCAGATATGTTTCTTGGATGTTTGTTTCTCGGGGCAACAAACTATGAATCACCACTTTATGCCCCTGTTTACGTACATGGTGCTGGACTGCTGGTGCACCCACTGTCCCATGCCCTTATACCAAATATTTAGGCTCCGTTCGGAATAAAGGGGCAGAAAACATAGGTCTTGATGAAAATAGAGGAATAGGAAAGGAATGTAGGTATAAAACTATGGAACAGCGAACCGGAGGAAACTCTCAAGAGAATGTGTTCGGATGGACTACGAAATGTACAGATTTGTTTTTTTAGAGTAGCATGCTTGGCAGTATGAGATGCTATTTGTTTATTCAGCTGCACAGTGACTACTCTTGTCCTCACCTCACGTACCACACATAGGTTGATTTTTTATTCCGGCAACACAGCACAGCAACCTGTCTAACGCATGGCAGCGAGCGCCTGCCTCGGGCTTCCGCCCAAAAAATGAGCAGCGCGTGGATGTTTCTAATCCTATGGAATCAGTACTACCAGACCAGCTTTCCTATGAAACACTATTCACCTTTCCCGTGTTCCGAACGGTTGGAAGGGAAAGAATACCGTAGGAATTGTGTTCCTACGAAAATCCTGCACCAAACCTGTGAACCGAACGCAGCCTTAGCTGTTCTTAATCTAATGTCCCTGGTAAAAATGAAGCCATGCCACTGTTATAAGCCATGACAAGTTTAGCCAAATGTTTTTGCCTGTAATTGTTTGAGACTCTGACTGTTTCCTCTGTGCCTTTTTGTGCAAACAGGGATATCCAATTCACCTGGTTGCTGTTGTGACCTTTTGGTGCACTGCACAAAACTCTTCTTAAAAGAAGTGACTTTTGTGATGTTTAGTTGGAATGTCAGAATGGAACAGTTGGTTCATTTTGGTGGAACTGCACAAAGGGAGATCTGTGTTCCAATCCTCATCATCCATATTGGCGCCATAACCTTCCTTTAGGTAAGAATGATATTTAATGCATGTGTTCATCTCTATTTTCCGACTGCCATGAGAAAATAATGCTGTTTTTTACTAGTACACTTGTACTCCCTCACTGACAAAACCAATTCTGAATTAGAAGGCCAATCATGTACTTGGTTTCACCAACTGGTGAGGAGAAAGAGAAACAGAGCATGAAGAAGAAGAAGAAGAATAAACAGTGCCAAGGCGATCTTGCTGAAGCCAGAGGCCTCAGTCGAGGCCATTGAAGGGCTCCGGCAACGACTACCTTACATGTAGACGATCCTCCAGGGAGCCCTTCCACTTCTGCTGTCTCACTTAATTAATTAGGAGTACTTAAGTACCACTAATTTATTACTGCCTAATTTTCCTATTGGAGTTAAACAAATCTTTAGTAGGACCCTATGCTGAATCATGTACGTGTGTATGTTTGTCTATGGAGGTGAATAATGTGGTGGAGCAGGGAGGAAATATTATTAGTGTCATGACATAATAGTGCTATTGTTTTGCATGTCAATTTATTGCCATTGGTTCAATGAGGCAATGTTTTGCGTATTGTCCATCATGAATTTGATGCTACTGTTTGAGTAATATGCTAATGTCTTCCTACTTATGGAAACAGGGATCATGTTGTGCCAATCATACATTTTAGTGGAACTACACAAGACAATACAATGAACTGTATCCCAGCCAGTGCTTTAACTCTGCTGGAAGTTCTTGATAATCTTTCGATATAATCTCAGCACTGGTAAACAAGAGTGATTTCAACCATACATTTGAAGTGCACAAAAATATATACTATTGTGTGATTCCAGTGAGTGCTTTATCATCTCTTATGGGACTACATGAATAAGCTTTTTTTCTCAGGTTGGTACGGGCCTAAGGCCTTCATCCATATTAGTTTGCTGTCATCTCTATTTGTATCGTGCTACTGTCATGAGAAACTCCTTTATCTTTGCACGTTAAAGTTTTGCAACCTATGATAAATGGCAATGCTTTGAGTGTTGAGTTGAGCTAATTGGCACTGATTAAATAAACTAATACCTCTCTTTAAGCAAGACTACTATGTTGCTAACTTTACCCATTAAGATAATGAGGGTGCTTCTATTTGTTAGTGTATGTTTCATCAACTAGTCCCACTATTACAGTAATCTCACTCTCTCAATATATGTGCCAACAGGGATGCTCGATTTTGGTGGAACTGCACAAAAACTTTGGGTGCTTCATTGCCTCGACAGCTTCCGTCCTTTCCTGTCAGTCGCTAATCTCCGCTTGCTTTCTTCCTTTGCTGTCAGTCGCTTGGCTTATCTCGGCTTCCAGTCAAAGGAAATAGTAATTGATATGCTACCTCACACAGGTTGGTACTGGTCTTTATCCTGATTATTGTGCCTGTCATATGTATTGGTAATTTGGTATTGTGCTACTGTTTGCCGATTTCATAAAGGAGTAATTTGGAGCCTGAACTCGCAGGCAAATCATTACATCGGGTGATTTCAGTAGAACTGCACAAAATGATCAGATGGACAGGTACTTATGCTGCTGCTATGTACTCCAAAGTTCACTCAGACAAGCATCGATGTTGACAAGAAGTGCCTATATTCATTCGAGTATCAACCGGCGTCAACCAATTGTCAAACTCCAAGTATTAGGAGAGTGAACGCCAAAAATATTGCTTGGTGCATAGCCCAGAAAAACGCAGTCCAGTCTTTGGTCCCAACTTGTGCCTTTTGGTTATCGGCACATATGGTAGCGAACTATATGGCATGGAGTCTAAAGATTCCAGACAAGTTGGTTGACGCGTATATTCATCTGGCACTTAATCAGTCTGCACGCCAAGGATGCTCCATTTCAGTTGAACTGCACAAAAAATTTGGGTGGTTCATTTTCTCAACCGCCTCCTTTCTCGTCTGCAATGTAGAATTTTGGCGAGATACAGGACCAAGATGAGCCAGTAAACTAGTTGGATGAAAGTAGTGGCCAAGTTGCTCAAACCTCCCTCGGCACGAGGCCACTATTTGAGGATAAACCTACAAGCAAAGTTCAGATTGTCTGTGCTGCCTCTTATGTACTCGAAAGTTTACTCGTACAAGAACTAATTTTAGCAAGAAGTACCTCCGATTGAACACCATTTACCAGTCTGTACCCTAGGTAATTAAAGTTCGTCCATGGATCATATTGGCTGTGATCTCAATCATTTGGATGCATAAACATACTGAACATGTGTATATCTGAATCTTTTTGTGAATTATGTATGAATATTGTCGTGTGATCTATCAATCATTTGGATGCATAGATATGCTGAGCTTGTGTATATATGAATCTTTTGAGTTGTTGATAGTGAATGTTGGCTATGAATATGAACGTGTCCTGTGAACCTGAGTTTGATATGAATGTTTACCTTTTCTGTTGTATTTGTGTGTGAACTTGTTAGTATGCCTACTGTGGGGTATAAAACGCAGGTCTCTTATAAAAGTAATGCTGTGTCCAATTTATGTTTTCCCTTCTAACCACATTATATATATTTATATTATTACTATTATCGTATATTTTATAGAGACTTATATATACATTATAAAAACATCCCACGTGTTATTAACTTATAAAAGTAAATGTTTAACGGAAGTTGGCAAGGAAAATCCTGGTTGTTTTTGACTCACAGGCAAGGAAAATCCTGGTGATTGCGTACAAAAGCTTGCGAAGATTTTAAGGACCAATTTAATAATAACGCGCTCATTTTTATTTTGAGCAATAACTCGCTAATTTCTTAATTATATATATATAAATGTGCCTCTCCGGTTTATTCTTTGATATTAATTGCTCCTTCTAACATAACATTATATATATAACGAGCCCACCTAATACGTGTATTTCAAGGAAGTGCAAATGGGCTGGGATTTCTTAGAAAATATAAATGGGCCTGATTGACGCGAAATTATTTGTTCACCCAGCCCAGCAAATGGACTGTACATTCTAGAAAACATGGGTTAAATATATGCCACATTTTTGCAGGCTGACATGTGGGCCAATAGGTCGAAGCCTACGCAGGGCGTTGTCAACTTGGTCAACAAATGATTGTGTCATCCACAGCCATTGGATTTATATCCAACGGCCGGCATGCACCTTCAATCTCTCGTCTTCTTCCTCCAGCGTCGCCGGGACCGCCTGGTCCGGCCTCCGGCGGCTAGCGGCTCTGCTTAGCACGCATCGCTGCGAAGCGCTACCCCACCGCCGGCCAGGCTATCCCTCCACCCCTCGACACCTCCTGTTATTCTCCACAGACTACAGCCCCACGCCGCAACAGAACCAGTTATAACCCTTCTCCTCCTCTCAATCTGCGACTCCACTGCCGCGTTTTCCCATCTCCGAGTCGTTCCCGTCCGGGGCCTCACCGTCGTCCACCGCCTCGCTGCGTTCGGTGCGGCGTGGTCAACAAACGAGAGTCATCGGAAGAGGACTGTACGTGGAGAGCCTGACGGCTGGGACCCACGAGGTCCATGGTCGCACGCAAGGAAAGTTCCTCCTTATTAAGCTGAAAAAATGTTTCCTCCACCTGACAGCTGGGACCCACCGGCTGTATCTTCGCACGGAAGGAAGTGCCTCCTTGTTTTGCGAAAAAAATTATTCATCCCGTTGACAGCTGGGACCCGTCAGATTTGGTGACTGACTTGTGGGCCTACTAAGCGGACGTGTACGCACGGCTTTGTCAACTTAATCAACAAATGATTCTAGCAGCTGGACCGTTGGATGTTAATCCAACAGCCGTGCTCCTTCTTCAACCTCTGTTCTTGCTCCTGTCTCCCGTGGGCGGCACCGCGGCTGTGCTGCCGCGCACCCGAACCAGTGAAGTTTCCCACTCCTCTCCATCTGCGACTCCACTGCCCCGTCTTCCCCATCTCCGGGTCGTTCCAGTCTGGGTGCGCTCGGCACGGTGTGGTCAACGTGGTCAACAACCGAGAGTCATCGGAAGATGACTGTACGTGAGAGGCTGACAGTGGGGACGCACCACGCCCATGGACGCATGCATGCAACGGAACGCGGCGAGGTCAACGTGGTCAAGGAACGACTTCCATCGGAAGTATACTGTACGTGGAGAGTCTCAGCTGGGTCCACGGCCGCAGCAAGTAAGTGCCTCCTTATTACGCGGAAAATAATGATTCCTCCAACTGACAGCAGGGACCCACTGGACGGGCCACCGTATTTTGCGAAAAAACGTTTGCCCCCTGACTGCTGGGACCCACCTGACAAGTCCGAGGCGAGGCGGAGGACGCCGGTGCCGGCGTTTAGCGTGTACCGCAGATGGCGGCCGGCATCGTCTAGTTAGCTAAGAGTAAGTTAGTACTTGTACGCTACTAGAGTATTAGTGGAAGTAGATAGTTAACTTGGCTATGATGGTTGTCAACGTGGAAGTTCAGTACTCTATATGTGGATCAGACCTGTTACTTTGCTCTGAATGTTGAACTTTCCGTTTGAACATATGGAATGGGCTGTTATTTTTTAAATGGGTTGTATTTGTCCTCCACGGGTTTAGAGGCTGACTTGTGGGCCTACCAAGTTGACGCGTACACAACCAGGAGATGATTGTACGTGGAGAGGATGACAGCAGGGACCCGCCAAGGTCATGGCAGTACGCAAGCAAAGTGCCTCCTTATTTCAATCCAATAAAAAAATGGCTCCTCGTAATGGATTTCTGACATCTGGGTCCCATGCCATTGTCAACGTAGTCAATAAACGAGAGAGTTGCACAACGAGCGGCTGACATCAGGGACCCAGCAGCTCGCCCAGTTATTTTTGTTTTGGGTTAATTTGATAAATGCCACTCCAAATCTGGTGTTTCTAAGAAATGCCATTGCAATTTCCAAACTTTGAAAAATGCCATTTCATGCCATCCCCAGTGGCATTTTTCGAAGTCTGGAGTGGCGTTTTTCAAAGTTTGCAAATTGCAGTGGCGTTTTCCAAAGTTTGCAAAAATTGCAGTGGCATTTTTCAAAGTTTGGAAATTGCAGTGGCATTTTTATGAATCGCCATATTTGTTGTGGCATTTATCTAATTTGTTTTTGAGACGGAAGCAGGGTGTCAACTGGGCTGTGCGGGGCACTCTGGCATGTCTAGACAACCTTCTCTTTTATGTTTACCACAGACCAGCCCAGTAGTTTTTTTTCTTTCTGAAAATGGCTAGCCCAGTTTTTTTGTGATTTGCCAAGTAAGTCGCTTTGTCAGGCCTATTGGGCTGCAAATCTTTCAAGACGAGGAGAGCTTCATTCGGCTGGACGAGAAAATGGCCTATCAGTAATGAGAAATGGGCTGTACATTTTTAAAACACATCAAACCGGCAATTACTTTCAAATTTCTTTTTTTCATTTCAAGATTTTAAATTGCATTAATTTTTATGCGTGGACAATTTGTTGGATTTTATATTGATATACATTTATTTTTAAAATCAGTTTGAATGTGACTCGAAATTTCGGGATTAAAAACAGTTCGGACCGCACCAAAATATGCAACATTTCGTATAATTTTTTAACCGTGGCCACAATATGGGCTGTAATGCTAACAAAAAGAATATGGGCTCCAAAAAAAACCTTTAGAATTAGCGAATGGGCTGTAAATTATTAGAAATAATGGCAGATGGGTTGTATGCTGTTTTCCACAGATTTGAGGCTTTCCTAAAAAAAAGGTTGACGCACAAGCAGTGACTGTTGGATGTCCATCCAACGGCCGTCGTGCTTCTTCAATCTCTGATCTTCTTGCTCTAGCCGCTCAAACAAGCGCCGGCGGGACTGCCTGCTCCCTCCTCTCCACAGCCGGCTGTGCTGCCGCAGGCTTCACCGCCCCATCGTACTCCCATCGCTGGCCTAGCCATCCCTCTACTCACCCACACCTGTTGTTATTCTCCGGCGACGGCAGACGAACCAGTAAACCCTTGTATAGTCGTACTCCCCTCCGCATGGGAAACAACTGCCGAGTCTTCCCTGCCTCCGTGTCGTTCCCTTCCTAGGCCTCACTATCGTCCACCGCCCTGGTGCTCCCGGCACGGCCTGGTCAACGTGGTCAACGACCGACATGCATCTGAAGTGGACTGTACGTGGAGAGGCTGACAGCTGGGTCCACGGCCGCTCGCAAGGAAATGCCTCCTTATTACGCGCAAAATAATGATTCCTCCACCTGACATCTGGGACCCACCGAAAGGGCCTCTGTATTTCACAAAAAAACGTTACCGCCGCTTATAGCTCAGACCCACCAGCTATATCTTCGCACGCAAGGAAGTGCGTCCTTATTACGCACAAAAAAATGAATACTCCCCCTGCTAGCTGGGACCCAGTATAGTGGCAGGCTGACTTGTGGGCCTACTAAGTTGACGGGGACGGAGGGCTTTGTCAACTTAGTCAATATGCACGATTCTAGCTCCAGTGACCGTATGATGTCCATCCAACGGCCGTAGTGCTTCTTCAACCTCTGGTCTTGTTGCTCCAGCTGCCCAAAGCAGCGCCGGTCGTGCCGCATGCTCCTGCCTCCCGTGGCCGGCTGTGCTGCCGCGGAGAACTCACCGCCCCTACTATTCCCACCGCTGGCCAGGCCCTGCAGCGACGGCAGCCTCACACCGCAACCGAACCAGTGAACCCTCGTACTCCTCTCCGCGCGGGCTTCCACTGCCGCGTCTTCCCCGGCTCCGCGTCATCCCCTTCCTAGGCCTCGCCGTCGTCCACCGCCCTGGTGCTCTCGGCGCGGCGTGGTCAACGTGGTCAAGGAACGGCTTCCATCGGACGTGGACTGTACATGGAGAGGCTGACAGCTGGGTCCACAGCCGCAACAAGGAAGTGCCTCCTTATTATGCGCAAAATAATTATTTCTCCACCTGACAGCGGGGACCCACCGGACGGGCCACCGTATTTCGCGAAAAAAACGTTTCCCCCTGACTGCGGGGACCCACCAGCTACATCTTCGCACGCAAGGAAGTGCGTCCGGGCAAAAAAAACGATTCGCCCCCCTGACTGCTGGGACCCACCAGCTACATCTTCGCAGGCAAGGAAGTGCCTGACAGTCGGGACCCACCTGGTCGAAGCGTACGTAGCATTGTCATTCTGGTCGCGAACGTGTATGTACATACTGGTCGATGTAGAGGCGCGCACGTGTCGTAGTAGAGGCGCGCACGTAGCATGTACACGTACGTACAGCGGCCAGTGTGCAAGAAAGAAAATACGGCCACGTACGTACATACGGGCAGGGTCTCGAACGCCTACTCGCGCATACGTACGGCCAGGGCTCGTGTACATGGCTGGGTCGGAACGGAGAAACACCGTCGTCGTCGTGTTTCATGGGGAGCAACCGGCTGGGTCGGAACGGAATGCGTCGTCGTGTTCATCGGGAGGGCTTGACGGAACAGCCGATGGAAACGAGGCTGGCGGATACCGCAAAACGGAGGAAACGGCCTTGGTTGTTCGACCTGGCCCACGGTTTGAAAACGGGATCCTTGATCATCGGGAGGGGTCCTGGCGGTACCGCAAAACGGAGGAAACGGGACCTCCTACGGTCCGAAACGGGGGTCCTGTTGATCGGGATGAGGGTGTGGGCGTAACCGCTATAACTAAAGACGGAGGAATCGGACTTGTGGGTTGGAAGCGCTACGGTCGAAACGGGGGTCCTGTTCATACCGGGAGGGGTGTGGCGATACCGGCAAAACGGGACTGCCACGGGACACTGTTCATTCTCCAACCGTCGACCCCCTCCAGCGCTCCACGGGCTTACTGTTCATGACCACCGTCGACCTCCTCCCAGCCTCTCACCATGCGACTGTTCATGCCACGGGCTTCCTGTTCATCCAGCCTCACCCACGCGCCTACTCCATCCGGCTACTGTTCAACCAGCCCTCTCCACGGGCTACCATGTTCAACAACACCCTTCCACGGTGCTACTATTCATCCAGCCCTCCACCGTCTACTGTTCATTCTGCCCTCCACGGGGTGGTCCTGTTCATCCTGCCCTCCACGGGGTCCTGTTCATCCAGCCCCAACCGGCTCGATCGATCGGGGTCCCTGTTCATCCAGAGGCAACACCACGGGGTCCTGTTCATCGACCCCCACCGGGAACTATTCATACCAAACCCCCCCAGCAAACGCTCACTGTTCATCCAGAGGCAGCATCGATCGGCTTCAGTTAGCAGCAGTAGCGAAGGAATCGCTCGATGGGGTTCAGTTAACAGCCATCGATGCTCGGTTCAGTACGCGTAGCCTACAGTGCAATCACTCGGGTTCAGTTAGAGCCCAACGCCTCGCTCGGGTTTAGTTAGAGCCCAACGCCTCGCACCCCACGCGCGTGCGTGTACGAGAGAAACGCGCATCGCTTCGGCCCCGGACCACCCACCGTAACCGGGAACACCCCGATATTTTCCTCGCCCTTGCTTCTACCATGGGTTTTTCCGTCATGGACGGCCGAAAGAATGTCATGCAGCTGCGTCTTCCGGCCCGCCCAGGACGAAAAGCCCCATTTTCTGTCATGATTTTTTGTCATAGAAGTAGGCCCCACCACATCTATGACGATACGGGTTTTGGTCACAATTATGTCATAGAAGTGTCATAAGTATGAAAGAAAAAAATTTTTCGGCCCAAAATGTCACGGATGTGTCTTTTTTTTGTAGTGATAGTTCTCAAACCCGTAGGGTCCGCATGCTTAACATTCGTTAACGTTCGTTAACGATATAGTGTTATATGAGTTATCTGATTTGGTGACCGAATCTTGTTCGGAGTCCCGATGAGATCACAGACATGATGAGGAGTCACAAAATGGTCGAGAGGTAAAGATTGATATATAGGACGATGGTATTCGGACACCGGAAGTGTTTCGGAGGGTACCGGGTACTTATCGGGTCACTGGAAAGGAGTTTCAGGCACCCCCGGCAAAGATATGGGCCTTATGGGCCAAGAGAGGGAACACACAGCCCACAAGGGGCTGGTGCGCCCCTATAGAGGCCGGCCCCTATGAGGAGGAGAAGGAAAGAGGAGAGGGAAAGGAAAGTGTGGAGTAGGACTCCCCCTTCCTTCCCTCTCCCCCCTCTTTCCTTCCTCCTTCTTCATACAAGGAAGGGGGGGGGCGCAGGAGGGCAGGAGCCCTAGGGCCGGTGGCCAGCCCCTTGGGGCGCGCCCTGGCTTCCCTAGGCTGCCTCCTCCCCCTCCCACCTATATATATGTGGGGAGGGGCACCACACAAGAACACAACATTGTCTTAGCCGTGTGCGGCGCCCCCGTCCACCGTTTACTCCCTCGGTCATATTTTCGTAATGCTTAGGCGAAGCCCTGAGGAGATCACATCACCATCACCATCACCACGCTGTCGGTTTTCGAAACTCATCTACTACCTCGCTGTCTTGCTGGATCAAGAAGGCGGAGGACGTCACCGAGTTGAACGTGTGCAGAACACGGAGGTGCCGTGCGTTCGGTACTAGATCGGTTGGAGCGCGAAGAAAGTTTGACTACATCAACCGCATTGTGAAATGCTTCCGCTTATGGTCTAGGAGGGTACGTAGACATATTCTCCCCTCATTGCTATGCATCTCCATGGATAGATCATTGCGTGTGCGTAGATTTTTTTGTTTTCCATGCAACGTTTCCCAACAGTTGTATCAGAGCCAGGTCTATGCGTAGATGATATGCACGAGTAGAACACAAAGAGTTGTGGGTGGTGATAGTCATACTGCTTACCACCAACGTCTTATTTTGATTCAGCGGTATTGTGGGATGAAGCGGCCCGGACCAACATTACATGTCCACGCACATGAGACCAGTTCCACCGACTGACATGCAACTAGTTTTGCAGAAAGGTGGCTGGTGGGTGTTTGTTTCTCCTACTTTAGTTGAATCGAATTTGACTACGGCCGGTCCTTGAAGAAGGTTAAAACAACAAACTTGCGAATCACCGTTGTGGTTTTTGCCGAGGTAAGAACGGTTCTTGCTAGAAACCCGTAGCAGCCACGTAAAACTTGCAACAACAAAGTAAGAGGACGTCTAACTTGTTTTTGCAGGGTATGTTGTGATGTGATATGTGAAGGAAATATGCTCTAGAGGAAATAATAAAGTTGTTATTTTATATTTCCTTATATCATGGTAAATGTTTATTATTCATGCTAGAATTGTATTAACCGGAAACTTGATACATGTGTGGATACATAGACAAAACACCGTGTCCTAGTAAGCCTCTACTAGACTAGCTCGTTAATCAAAGATGGTTAAGTTTCCCTAACCATAGACATGTGTTGTCATTTGATGAACGAGATCACATCATTAGGAGAATGATGTGATGGACAAGACCCATCCTTTAGCTTAGCATATTGATCGTTCAGTTTTATTGCTATTGCTTTCTTCATGTCATATACATATTCCTTCGACTATGAGATTATGCAACTCCTGAATACCGGAGGAATGCTCGTGTGCTATCGAATGTCACAACGTAACTGGGTGATTTATAAGATGCTCTACAGGTATCTCCGAAGGGTGTTGTTGGGCTGGCATAGATCAACGGTTAGGATTTGTCACTCCGAGTATCAGAGAGGTATCTTTGGGCCCTCTCGGTAATACACATCATAAGAAGCCTTGCAAGAAAGTAAATAATGAGTTAGTTGCGGGATGATGTATGACAGAATGAGTAAAAGAGACTTGCCCGATAACGAGATTGAACTAGGTATGAAGATACGACGATCGAATCTCAAGGCAAGTTAACATACCGATGACAAAGGGAATAACGTATGTTGTCATAACGGTTCGACCGATAAAGATCTTCATAGAATATGTAGGAGCCAATATGAGCATCCAGGTTCCGTTGTTGGTTATTTACCGGAGAGGTGTCTCGGTCATGTCTACATAGTTCTCGAACCCGTAGGGTCTGCAAGCTTAACATTCGTTGATGATATAGTATTATATGAGTTATGTGATTTGCTGACCGAATGTTGTCTGGAGTCCCGGATGAGATCATGGGCATGGCGAGGAGTCTCGAAATGGCCGAGAGGTAAATATTGATATATATAGGACGATGGTATTTGGACACCGGAAGTGTTCCGGAGGGTACTGGGTACTTATGGGGTCACCAGAAAGGATTTTCGGGCACATCCGGCAAAGATATGGGCTTTATGGGCCAAGTAAGGGAACACACCAGCCCTGGTGTGCCATTACAGAGGCCAGACCTATGTGGAGGAGAAGGAAAAAGGGGAGGGCAAGGAAAGTGTGGATTAGGATTCCTACTTCCTTCCCTCCCCCCTCCTTCTTTCCCCCTCGGTTATATATGGCAGGGGGCGCGCGCGGCTTGGGAGGGACTCCAAGTAGGATTCCTCCTACTTGGGCACCTCCTATGGCTGCTCCTCCCTCCCTCCCACCTATATATATGAGAAGGGGGGCGCCTAGCACAGACCAGACAATTTCTTAGCCGTGTGCGGCGCCCCCTCCACAGTTTACACCCCCGATCATATTTTCGCGGTGCTTAGGCGAAGCCCTGTGAGGATCACTTCACCATCACCGTCACCACGCCGTCGTGCTGACGGAACTCATCTACTTCCTCGACACCTTGCTGGATCAAGAAGGCTAGGGACGTCATCGCGCTGAACGTGTGCATAACTCGGAGGTGCCGTACGTTCGGTGCTTGATCGGTCGGAGCTAGAAGAAATTCTACTACATCAACAGCGTTGTCAAACGCTTCCGCTTTCGGTCTACGAGGGTATGTGGACATACTTTCCCCCTCTCATTGCTATCCATCACCTAGATAGATCTTGCGTGAGTGTAGGAATTTTTTGAAATTGCATGCTACGTTTCCCAAAAGTGGCATCCGAGCCATGTCTATGCGTAGATGATATGCACGAGTAGAACACAAAGAGTTGTGGGCAGTGATCGTCATACTGCTTACCACCAATGTCTTATTTTCATTCGGCGGTATTGTTGGATGAAGCGGCCCGGACCAACCTTACATGACCATGTTCATGAGACCGGTTCCACCAACTAACATGCAACTAGTTTTTGCATAAAGGTGGCTGGCGGGTGTCTGTTTCTCCTACTTTAGTTGAATCGAATTTACTGCGGCCGGTCCTTGTTGAAGGTTAAAACAACAAACTTGATAAATCACCATTGTGGTTTTGATGCGTAGGTAAGAACGGTTCTTGCTAGAAGCCCGCAACAGCCACGTAAAACTTGCAACAACAAAGTAGAGGACGTCTAACTTGTTTTTGCAGGGCATGTTGTGATGTGATATGGTCAAGAAATGATGTGATATACTTTGTTGTATGAGATGATCATGTTTTGTAAAAGTTATCGGCAACCGGCAGGAGCCTTATGGTTGTCTCTTTATTGTATGAAATGCAGAACGCCAATGTAATTGCTTTTACTTATCACTATGCGTTAGCGATAGTCGTTGAAGCAATAGTTGGCGAGATGACCACGACGCAAACGATGGAGATCAAGGTGTCGAGCCGGTGACTATGGAGATCATGACGATGCTTTGGAGGTGGAGATCAAAAGCACGAGATGATGATGGCCATATCAATCACATATTTGATTGCATGTGATGTTTATCTTTATGCATCTCTATTTTGCTTAGTACGGTGGTAGCATTATAAGATGATCCTTCACTAAATTTCAAGGTATAAGTGTTCTCCTGAGTAATGCACTGTTGCTACAGTTTAGTTTTGAGACACCAGCCGTGATGATCGGGTGTGATAGACTCTACGTTCACATACAACGGGTGCAAGACAGTTTTGCACATGCGGAATACTCCGGTTAAACTTGACGAGCCTGGCATGTACAGGCATGGCCTCGGAACACTGCAGACCAAAAGGTCAAACGTGAATCATATAGTAGATAAGATCAACATAGAGATGTTCACCATTGAGGACTACTCCATCTCACGTGATGACCAGACATGGTTTAGTTGATTTGGATCACGTATCACTTAGATGACTTGAGGGATGTCTATCTAAGTGGGAGTTCTTAAGTAATTTGATTAATTGAACTTAATTTATCATGAACTTAGTCCTGATAGTATTTGCATATCTATGTTGTAGATCAATAGCTCGCGTATAGCTCCCCTGTTTTATTTTTGATATGTTCCCAGAGAAAACTAAGTTGAAAGATAATAGTAGCAATGATGTGGACTAGGTCCGTGATCTGAGGATTATCCTCATTGCTGCACAGAAGAATTATGTCCTTGATGCACCGCTAGGTGACAGACCTATTGCAGGAGCAGATACAGATGTTATGAACGTTTGACAAGCTCGGTATGATGACTACTTGATAGTTTAGTGCACCATGCTTTACGGCTTAGAACCGAGATTTCAAAAATGTTTTGAACGTTGAGGGAGTCCTGGATTAAGGGGTCCTCGGATGGCCGGGCTATGTGACATGGGCCGGACTGGTGGGCCGTGAAGATACAAGTTAGAAGGCTTTTTCCCGTGTCAGGATGGGACTCTCCTTTGCGTGGATGGCAAGCTTGGTGTTCGGATGTGTAGTTTCCTTTCTCTGTAAACCGACTTTGTACAACCCTAGGCCCCTCCAGTGTCTATATAAACCGGAGGGTTTAGTCCGTAGAGGCTAAGAAAAATCATACAGGCTAGACATCTAGGGTTTAGCCATTACGATCTCGAGGTAGATCAACTCTTGTAACCCCTATACTCATCAAAGTCAATCAAGCAGGAAGTAGGGTATTACCTCCATTAAGAGGGCCCGAACCTGGGTAAACATCGTGTCCCCTGCCTCCTGTTACCTTCGATCCTCAGACGCATAGTTCGGGACCCCCTACCCGAGATCGGCCGGTTTTGATACCGACATTGGTGCTTTCATTGAGAGTTCCTCTGTGTCGTCAATAGAAGGATCGATGGCTCTCCTTGTCGTCAACGACAAAATCACCTCTGGAAGGGCCCTAGTTCCTGGGCAGATCCTCCAGCTCAGCAGTTTCACCTTGGGTGCCCGCTCGGCCGTTAAGCCAAAGGCGGTCCCCCAGATTGGCAAAAATCATCTCCGCATCGGCCCCGAAAACGTCGATAAGATGGATCCGGCAGATATCTCGTCTTTGAACGAACTGCTAGATCGCATCGCCGCCCTAGGGTCACAACAGATTATGATCTGATTGGGCTTAAACCCGATCAGAGGGAAATCAGGTCCCCACCTGTCACCCATCTGGTGACAGTTGTGGAGGAGCAAGTTGAGGATACTTCTCCTCCTATGCTAAGAACAAGCTATGTTCGGATCTCCGAGCCTTGCGAGTCAGACACCCATCTTCGAGAAGATACCATCTGTCCTCCGAACATAGAACCTGGCGTTGAGCCTGAAAACTGCCAGGAGACTCCGGATCCTGGGCCGGTGACCTTAGAAATTCGTCAAGCTCCGGAACCCACAGTGGGTCAGGGTTCGGATTTAAGCCCGCCCACTGTCGGTGCCAAAACCGGCGGATCTCGGGTAGGGGGTCCCGAACTGTGTGTCTAAGGCGGATGGTAATAAGAGGCGGGGGACACGATGTTTACCCAGGTTCGGGCCCTCTCGATGGAGGCAATACCCTACTTCCTGCTTGATTGATCTTGATGATATGAGTATTACAAGAGTTGATCTACCACGAGATCGTAGAGGCTAAACCCTAGAAGCTAGCCTATGGTATGATTGTTGTTGTCCTACGGACTAAACCCTCCAGTTTATATAGACACCGGAGGGGGCTAGGGTTACACAGAGTCGGTTACAAGGGAGGAGATATACATATCCGTATTGCCAAGCTTGCCTTCCACGCCAAGGAGAGTCCCATCCGGACACGGGACGAAGTCTTCAATCTTGTATCTTCGTAGTCCAACAGTCCGACTAAAGTATATAGTCCGGCTGTCTGAGGACCCCCTAATCCAGGACTCCCTCAGTAGCCCCTGAACCAGGCTTCAATGATGATGAGTCCGGCGCGCAGATTGTCTTCGGCATTGCAAGGCGGGTTCTTCCTTCGGATACTCCATAGAAGATTTTGAACACAAGAATAGTGTCCGGCTCTGCAAAACAAATTCCACATACCATCATAGAGACAATAATATTTCCACAAATCTAATCTGCTGACAACCACACCACGGCCTGGTCATTATTCGAACCGTTTCTCCCAGCCTGCCACTGTACGTTTCGCGAGGCGGTTTTTATTGGCACGTCTCGTCGAAGCAGAGATCGTGTTCCCCTTATCATGGGATTCTCATCAATACGGGTGTGGGTAACCCAATCGTGCCTGTTGGTATGACTCCTTGATTTTAGGCAAGTTCCAAACGGCCACGCGAAGGACGCTTGATATTCACCCTCTTTATAAAGAGGCCAAGGCCTGCCCTCTTCTTCTCGCACTCAATCGAATCCTTCCCCCACCTTTAGTTCCAACATCCAAGGCTCAAGCTAGGCGCTTCAGACCTTTAATCATGTCTGGATCCAACCTTCAAGGTCGGTGGATGCCCTCCTACGTTACAGAGGAGGACATCAAGAAGCTAAGAGAAGCCAGGTATCTGACCGCCGAAATCTCGCACAGGCTGCCTGCTCGAGGGCAGGTCGTCCCCACTCCCGAGCCCAACGAGAGTGTCGAATTCGTCTCCCACTTCCTCCGAGGGCTAGGCTTTAGTCTAGATCCCTTTGTTAGAGGGATCATGTTCTTTTACGGGCTTGATTTCCATGATCTGGCCCCGGATTCCATCCTTCACATCTCGTCGTTCATTGTCGTGTGTGAGGCCTTCCTCCACGTCACCCCACACTTCGGCTTATGGCTCAAGACCTTTAATGTGAAGCCGAAGATGATTAATGGGCGACACGCAGAGTGCGGAGGTGCCATAATAAGCAAAGGGGCCGATGTTCCATGGCCAAAGGGTTCCTTCCCGGAGGTGTCCAGCTTATGGCAACGAGAGTGGTTTTACATCACAGCTCCCCGAGGTACTAAGTGGGTAGCCACCCCTGCCTTCCACTCGGGCCCTCCGCCACAACTGGCGTCATGGGTTAACAAGGGGCTGGACTGGGGGCCAGTAAATGATGTGCCGACATTGCAGAGTCGCAGCCAAGATCTCCTCGAGAGAGATGTCAGCCTTGTTAAGGTAATGCAAGTCATGCTAGTTCGTCGAGTCCTGCCCTGCAAACGTCGACCTCTCCGTATGTGGGAGTTCAACCCGGAAGGACCGCGAACTATTCAGCAATTCTTCGGCATGACGCACGAAGAGATGTATGGATTGTACTTCGGATCACAAATAAAGTGTCCGGACATCACCGAGGATGCGGGTCTGAGCTGCAACCGTCCAGATACCCAAGTAAGTGGTTCTTCGGCCGAACATGCTGTCTCTTTATTTATCACAACATCATTCTGAAAAGTCGCTCTTTAACCAGGACTGGGTAAAAAGGCGAAGATGATTAGGTGTTCGGCCCCCCTTCCCGAAGGCTCAACAGATCCAGTACTGGCCAGAATGCTTAAGCTCGCGCCTTATCAAGCGCCCTCAGGGGAAGATAAAGGGGGGAATAAAGAAGCCGAAAGCGGGCCTCACTCATTATGCATCCAGACCGGGGGAATTAGTGCCTCTGCGAAGGAGGATAACCAGGGAGAAGAATCTAAAATTCCCTCTCCCCAGGGAAGGAAGAGGACCGCCTCTGAAGACTTGGAAACAATAGTTTCCAAATGAGGGAAGAAATCTTCGCCAGAGGGTCCTACCCCGGAGGGTATCCTTACCGCACAATGCCCGCAAGGGGATCAGCCCCCCACCGAGCTGTAAGTAGCAAAAGTACTTTATAGTAAACATATCCTACTTTATTTCCAAGGACAATAACAGAGACGTATGTCCTGTAGTTCGGATCATAGCCCTTCTCGACAGAGTTCGTCTTCGGGGGATCTTCTTCCGGAGATGATGGAGAGCGAAACACCTCCCCATGCCTCCCCGCCTCATGAGGCGGGCGACCCTGAGGTGTCGTCATGAAGGGTTTCTCCTGATCCGCCAAGGCCAGAAGGTAACCCTTCGGCCACCCGGAGTCCGGAGTATTCGGCTCCTAAGGGGAGCGACAAAAAGAGCCTGGGACTGTCCGGTGCACGACCAGACTCACTGTAGAATCTTCTGGAGCAAGCGGCTATCTCAGAAGCACACCATACGTTAATGGGTACGGTAGTTGAGAAGATTTCATCCGCCGAAAGCGGGTTGCATGAAGCTTTCATGAGCCTGCTGAGAGGCTTTGAGGTACGCAAAGTAATATATATTTTTTTTATGGTACCGCACACGCCAGGTGTTCCCTATGTAGATAGTAGCCCCTGAGACTCTGGTTGTTGTCGAAAACAGCGGCAAACAGAGGATCATAGTCCCAGGTAATAATCATGCCGCCTTCATGTGCAGGTGGCTGAAGGTCCGGTGGCTATCCGGACTGGTGAGTTTGCCGAACTAACGCGGCAACTTGATGCGGTAGATGCCGACATCGTGCTTGTAAATAGGCGGCTTGACGAGGCACAGGGTATGTATTCTCTGATGGTCAACATTTATTAAGAGGAGCATAATGCTAGTATCTATAATATGTTGTGACTGCAGATGGAGCTGCCGCCGTGGAGACCCTTCGGGCGGAACTTGCCCGAGCCAAGGAACAAGCCAGGAGGAGTGATGCGGCCGGCCTAAAGGCGGTCGAAGAGTTAAAAGCCGAACATGCTATGCATTGCGAGAGCAAAGAGAAAATAGCCAAGATGCCTATTGAGCTGAAAGACGCCGCCGACCGTTATGAGCTTATCGAAAGGGAAAGTCAAACGAAGATGGCGGACCTGGAGAAAGCCATGGTAGCAGCTAAGGAAACCCGCTCTAAAATTAGAGCGGCGAAGGAGGAGCTACGTCAAGCCGGAAATATCACGACTGGGAAGCCCTTTTTGTTGCGGACGAAGTTCGGAGATCCTAAGTATGCCCTTCTGGATCAATTATGGAGTTCTGCGGACGCCTACCCGGATTTGGCAGCGAGTGCTGCTAATGCTACCAAGTTTTTCGAAGATCAAAAAGATCACGAGGTGGAAAAGTTGTTCTGGTCGCAGTTCAATGCTCCGGCACGTCCACTGCTGTTAAATGAGCAAATGGCCGAGTGGGCCGAGATCCATAGGTTGTCCGGGCTTGCCATGAGGTCTGTCGTGGACTGCCTCTGGACGGAAGAACCAAGGCCGAATAGTTATTTTGGTCTTGTGCAATGATTCCTTGGTGCTGTGCCGCATATCGACGCTGTAAAGAGGTCGGCATGCATAGAGGGTGCGCGGATGGCTCTTGCCCGTGTCAAGACATACTGGGCGGAGATGGAGGCCACCACGATTGCAACCCAGAATCCGGCCGTAGGCCAGGTTTCGGCCAGGCACTATTTTGAAGAAGTCCTGGAAGGTGCTCGTTTAATAGAGGCTCAGTGCTCGAAGAGTGTCATGTTCGAGTGACATGTATCTCGATTGTAATAACAATGCTTTTTGAATTATAAAGGCTGTGTTTATACTTTTGCTTGAAAGTATTATGGTGCCTCCTTTGCGGCCGTTTATTGTATGTATGTATATAACCTGAAAGTTTGCAGTCGTCGGCTTCGGCCCCCACGCATATAATGCGGGGGTGTTCGCAAAAGCGCGTGTTCACACTTGATCCAACGTCTTGGTCCATTAAGGAGGTGGTAGCGCGGCGAACGAGGCAATCGGACTATATTGCTTTAACACTTTCACTTAACCATAGGAGTTTGACAGTGGGGCTACTATATAGCCCCTGGTACTTCCGCGCTCATCCGAGTACGGGGCGCGTACGTACATGACCGGGAAAATTGGCCCTTCGTTAACGCGGAGGAATCCCGAAGATTCCGCTAAGTCATCGAGTGGTTGACCAGTCTCGCGCTTTATCATGACAGTCAGTTTTCGGCTTTCTCTACTGAGGTGCTCATCCGGATGAACCAGGGCACAATCGCAGTAGTTCTCCCGGTGCCACCTTAGCCGATAGAGCGGAACGTAAGGTAGAAAAATGCGGGAGCCAGGCAAACCCAACATTTGACCAAAGACATGATTCGAAGCTGATGCATATAAGGCCAAACTCGCGACGCCGAACACTCCCTAAGGTATTCAGTCTTTATAACATATACCGGGCTGAGTAACGCCCTTGACAATGAACCCCGAGTGTCCAGGTACGTGCATTATTCTGACGTGGCGAAATGCCAATAACGTCAGCATCCTTCTCGGTTATACTGAGTATCCGGAGGATGTGAAGCAACAAAAGACAGTAAAAAAGGTTTACACAGGGTCTTAATCTAAAAAGAAACCTTTGAGCGGGGCCCTGCTGCACGTCTACGCCTGTGTCTCGGTTGTGCCGTCTCCTGGAAGGGTGTAGCACGATTATCATCTGTAAAAGAGAAGAACTTAGGTGAAAGTTGTCGTGCGAAAAATTGGTTATTCTCAATAAACCATTAAAATTCAAGATAAGTAAGGTCGAGCTGAACTGTAGTCCTTTTTACATGCGGGAAGCCCCCGGTACCGCCTATGGGGGTATATCCATCACACCAATCTCAGGTTTATCTAAGCTGTTACAGCTATTGATGCGCCAGACTCGTCTAGCCGTGTCCGCGGTGTTGACAACCGATCATTTATTCTGGTTGGAGAGGCCGTTTTAGTGTTCAGCTAATAAAGCCGCCACACGTTCTTCCGCGCGTAAGGAACTCTCAACCTTTCCGCTAACTGTGACGATGCCCCGTGGACCGGGCATCTTAAGCTTAAGAGAAGTGTAATGCGGTACTGCATTAAAACGAGCGAAAGCTGTTCTTCCGAGTAGTGCTTGATAGCCGCTTCGGAATGGAGCGATGTCGAAGGTTAACTTTTCACTTCGGAAGTTGTCGGGAGAACCGAATACAACCTCTAGTACTAGAGAGCCCGTACAACGGGCCTCTGGGCCTGGTATTACTCCTTTAAAGGTAGTATTGCTTTGGCTGATTCTTTTCGGGTCTATCCCCATTTTGCGGACTGTGTCCTGATATATCAGATTAAGACCACTGCCGTCGTCCATGAGGACTTGGGTGAGATGGTATCCGTCGATAATTGGGTCTAGCACCAAGGCAGCCAATCCTCCGTGCCGGATACTTGTCAGGTCATCCCTGCGATCAAAAGTGATCGGGCAGGCCGACCAAGGGTTGAACTTAGGGGTGATGGGCTCTACGGCGCATATGTCTCGGAGTGCATGTTTGCTCCTTCGTTTTGTTACGTGAATCATGTTCACTATTTTGACCTCTGGTGGGAATTTTTTCTGTCCCCCAGTGTTTTGCTGGCGAGGCTCATCCTCGTCTTCACTTGGTTTATCCCTCCCCTTGTGTTCGGCGTTTAGCTTGCCGGCCTGCTTGAAGACCCAGCATTCTCTGTGGGTGTGATTTGCAGGTTTATCGGAGGTGCCATGAATTTGGCATAATTTGTCTAGAATCTTGTTTAGGCTGGACGGTCCATCTCTGTTTCCTTTGAAAGACTTTTTCCGCTGACCGGGTTGAGAGCCCCTAAATCCGGCGTTTACCGCCGTGTTGTCTGGGCTGTCTTCGTTATTTTGACGCTTGCTTTTACTGCGTCGTGGTTTTCCATTGCCATCCCTGACTTCAGATGTGCCTGGGTCGCTGGTGCTACTACGGGCCAGCCAACTATCTTCGCCCGCGCAAAAGCGGGTCATGAGGCTTGTTAGGGCTGCCATTGTCCTCGGTTTTTCTTGGTCGAGGTGTCTGGCGAGCCATTCGTCTCGGACGCTGTGTTTGAAAGCTGCTAAGGCTTCGGCGTCCGGGCAGTCGACAATTTGATTCTTCTTAGTGAGAAATCTGTTCCAAAGCTTTCGGGCTGACTCTCCGGGCTGTTGAATTATATGACTTAAATCGTCTGCGTCCGGAGGTCGGACATAGGTCCCTTGAAAGTTAGTCCTAAAAGCATCCTCAAGCTCCTCCCAACTTCCAATTGAATTTTTGGGGAGGCTCTTCAACCAGTGCCGAGCTGGTCCTTTCAACTTGAGGGGCAAGTATTTGATGGCGTGGAGATCGTCTCCGCGAGCCATATGGATATGGAGGATGAAGTCCTCGATCCAGACCCCAGGGTCTGTTGTTCCATCGTACGCCTCTATGTTCACAGGTTTGAATCCCTCTGGGAATTCATGATCCAATACCTCGTCGGTGAAGCATAGGGGGTGTGTGGCACTCCTGTATTTGGATATATCATGGCGTTCTGACGGTTGTAGTGTTCGGTTTTGATTCTGCGCTGGAGCGCGCTTCCTAGATTCCGTAGATGGATCTGGTCATGCCGGCTTTTTGATGCAAATCCTCACGTGAATCGTGTGCTGACTTATGTGCGGTCTCGTTAGCCGCTCTATCGCGGCCACGAGGTGGTCGATCCGACCGGTCGGCCGTTTTATTCTTCGGCTATGTAGGCTCTAAGGCCTCGTCATTGAATTCAGGCAGTAGCTTGCGCTTTGGGTAACACTTTGTGTGGCGACTGCCACTGTACTTTTCAGCAGTGTCCAGCACTTTGTTCCATCTACTGATAAGCGTATTTTGCGTGGCCTTAAGCCTTTGTTTCTGCTTCTTAAGACTCCTCGCGGTGGCAATAAGCCTTCTGTGGAGGTTCTCTTGTTCCAAGTTCCATTCCGGGACGATGTGTGCATCGTCATCCGGACTATTCTCCTCTTCGGAGACGGGTTGATGATTTCTACCCTCGGTGTCGCCGTGATCGGACAGTGGCTCCGTACTATGTTCGCCATCCGTTGGCTCGTCCTGCTCTGTCGCTTTGGAGTCGGCCGGGGTCTCATTCTTTCTTGCACTGTTATCGCTGTTTTTGCCGAGCCAGGATTTGGAGCGGCGTCTGCGTCGTCGCTTTGGTTGCTTCTCGAGGGGGTTATCCTTCACTGCATCCTCCCGTTCCTCATCATTGTCTTCTTTGGGTGTATCCACCATGTATATGTCATGTGATGAAGTGGCTGTCCAGCGCCCTGTGGGCGATGGTTCCTGTTCGTCTCCTGCATCGTCGTCCATATCGTCGATGTCTTCGGAGCCGAAATCGAGCATGTCGGTTAAATCGTCGACAGTGGCTACTAAGTGGGTGGTGGGTGGGGAGCGAATTTCTTCGTCGTCCGCATCCCAATCTAGCCGGACATAGTTCGGCCAAGGGTCTCCTGACAGGGAGAGAGACCTCAACGAGTTTAACACGTCACCAAAGGGCGAGTGCTGAAAGATATCCGCGGAGGTAAACTCCATGATCGGTGTCCAATCGGATTCGATAGGCACGGACGCAGGCGGCTCGGAGCCCATGGCCGAGGACGAATCCAACGGTTCGGCAACACGGGTCTCGTAGGAGGTGAAGTCAGTATTCGGCTCTATCGCCACTGAGTGTGCGGCCTCCGTGGCGGGGTGCATCCACCCGTCCTCAGATGGCGCAATTTGTTCCGGATTGAGGGCCGGAGTGGTTGCAGGTGTGATCTCCCGAACACTGTCCGTCGGCAGAGCTAAGTCATGCTCGTCGTGATTGTGCGGTGCACCTGACATGGGCTCGAATCCGTCGAAGATCAGGTCTCCGCGGATGTCAGCAGTATAGTTCAAGTTTCCAAACCTGACCTGATGGCCAGGGGCGTAGCTCTTGATCTGCTCCAGATGGCCAAGCGGGTTGGCCCGCAGTACGAAGCCGCCAAATACGAAGATCTGTCTGGGGAGGAAAACCTCACCCTGGATCGCATCGTTGCCGATGATCGAAGGAGCCATCAAGCCTTACGGTGACGACACAGTGGAACTCTCAATGAAAGCACCAATGTCGGTGTCAAAACCGGCGGATCTCGGGTAGGGGTTCCCGAACTGTGCGTCTAAGGCGGATGGTAACAGGAGGCGGGGGACACGATGTTTACCCAGGTTCGGGCCCTCTCGATCTCGATGGAGGTAATACCCTACTTCCTGCTTGATTGATCTTGATGATATGAGTATTACAAGAGTTGATCTACCACAAGATCGTAGAGGCTAAACCCTAGAAGCTAGCCTATGGTATGATTGTTGTTGTCCTACGGACTAAACCCTCCGGTTTATATAGACACCGGAGGGGGCTAGGGTTACACAGAGTCGGTTACAAGGGAGGAGATCTACATATCCGTATTGCCAAGCTTGCCTTTCACGCCAAGGAGAGTCCCATCCGGACACGGGACGAAGTCTTCAATCTTGTATCTTCGTAGTCCAACAGTCCGGCTAAAGTATATAGTCCAGCTGTCCGAGGACCCCCTAATCCAGGACTCCCTCACCCACCCACCACAAGCAATACTCCCCAAGCAACTCCGGTCCTCCGGGCATATATGGCCTAATGTATGTGCGACAACAACCTTAGGAAACAGTCCATCACTTTTGGTCCAGATTCCTCCTTGTTAAAAACAAGATCAAAGATTGCTGCGACGACGACGCGGTGTCAGTATTTTGCCACAACTGTATGGATGAGGGGATCCTCAATGCCCTCAACCGATGCCGCATACAGCACTTTGCAGATTTGGCACACATAGTACAGAAGTATTGCACAATGGAAAGCACTTGGAAAGCCCAGACAGCCCAGTGGGAACCGCCTGCCTTTAAGCCACCCACCGGACGGGCAAAAAGGATGCACCCTCATGGGGCACCTACTCATCATTCCACCGACAAGAAAATTAAGCCCTTAACGGGACATAGAACTATCCTTGACGAATGGCTCGACAAGCCCTGTCGGATACACATGATGCTGAATTCCGAACCAACACATAGCCTTCGGGCATGCTAGGTACTCCAGCAGGTGGCTAAGAGCGGTGAGGCCATCCTCACCAACACTACCCCAGAGAAGTACTCTTCGAAGGATAACGATCTCAATGTATTTACGATCATCGAGACCTTTTCTTCAAATAATCGGCGCAAAAGGGCGCTCCGCGAACTTGCCGAAGTCAACCAAGTAGTCGCAATATATCCTTGGAACGATATGGCGATAACTTTCAATGCTAGTAACGAACCAAGGGCCCGATCAGTCCGAGCACCAGCCGCTTTGGTCCTAAACCCAATTGTGGACAGCTTTCGGCTCACTAAAGTGCTCATGGACGGCGGCAGCGGACTAAACCTCATCTATGAGGACACGCTCGATAAAATGCAAACGGACAAGAGCCGCATCAAGCAGAGCAGTACAACCTTTCGAGGCATTATCCCCAGTCGAGAAGCGCGATGTTCGGGGGAAATAAACTCGATGTGGTATTCGGCACGCCGGAGAACTACATGTCCGAAGAGTTAATCTTCCACGTGGCACCTTTCAACAGCCGATATCACACCCTGTTGGGGCGAGACGCATTCACACGCTTTCAAGCCATACCCCATTACGGGTACATGAAACTCAAAATGCCCGAGCCTAACGGAGTTATCACTATCACAAGTGATCCGGTCATAGCACTCCGCACCAAAAACAAAACTGCATCCCTGGCCCTCGAGGCATTATCTGAGGCCCTTGCGGCCGAAGAGCTCACCGCTCTGTGCTCCACAATGGACAGAGACGATGTAATCCTTGATAAGAGGCCTAAGTCCACTTCTTTCAAGCCAGCAGATGAAATAGTCAAATTTCAAGTTCACCCGACGGATCCTAATAAAACAAAAGCCATTGGAGTACAGCTGGATCCGACGGTTGATGCCGCTCTAAGAGCATTCCTGCGAGAGAATTGGGACATCTTTGCTTGGCATCCTTCGGATATGCCAGGAATCCCACGCAGACTGGCCGAACACAGCCTCATCATAATAAAGGGGTTCAAGCCAGTCAAGCAAACGCTGTGACGATTTTCTGAACCCAAGCGACAAGCTATGGGGGAGGAGCTAGCCAAACTACTGGAGGCCGGGTTCATCAGAGAGATCAAACACCCGGACTGGCTAGCAAACCTGGTCATGGTGCCAAAGAAGGACAAATCCTGGTGCCTCTGTGTCGATTTCAAAGACCTCAACAAGTCCTGCCCTAAGGACCCCTTCCCACTACCCCGCATTGAACAAATCATTGATGCAACCACAGGACACGATTCACTGTGCTTCCTCGACGCGTACTCCGGATACCATCAAATTAAGATGAAGGAATCCGATCAGGCCGCAACGACATTCATTACTCCGTATGGGCCTTTCTGCTTCAACACTATGCCTTTGGGACTAAAAAACGCCGGTGCGACTTACCAACGCATGATTCAAACATGCCTGGAAAAATAAATTGGCAAGACGGTGGAGGCATACGTAGATGATGTAGTCATCAAAACCAAACAGGTCGAATCATTGGTGGATGACTTACGCCTTACATTCGACAACCTCCGAATATATGACATACGGCTCAATCCAGAAAAATGCGTTTTCGGCGTTCCGGCCGGAAAGCTGCTCGGATTCATTGTTTCCAGTAAGGAATCGAAGCAAATCCGGCCAAAATCCGAGCCCTGTCACAATTGGCAATACCAACAGACCTAAAGCAGGTCCACAAACTAGCTGGGTGCGTGGCAGCCTTGAGCCGCTTTATCTCTAGATTGGGAGAGAAGGCACTGCTTCTCTATCGCCTGATTCGATGTACCGACCACTTTGAGTGGACGGACGCGGCAACAGTCGGGTTGGAAGAAATAAAAACTTTGTTAGCAAACAACCCAATCCTTGCCGCACCAAACATCGGCGAACCTATGCTACTGTACATATCTACAACTCACCAGGTGGTGAGTGCCGTGCTCGTCGTCGAACAAGAGGAAGAGGGACACAAATTCCCGCTCCAAAAACCAGTATACTATGTATCGACGGTCCTCACACCATGCAAATCCGGATGCCCGCACTATCAAAAGATAGCATATGCGGTCTTCATGGCATCACAGAAGCTACGGCACTACTTTCAAGAGTGCTCGATCACAGTGGCCTCCGAGGTACCAGTCAATGACATCATAAACAATCAAGATGCCACCGACCGCATTGCCAAATGGGCTATCGAGCTCTTACCATTTGAAATAACATACAAGCCACGCCGAGCTATTAAATCTCAGGTGTTGGCCAACTTTGTCACAGAATGGACAGAAGCCGAACACCCTAAAGAGTACAACACATACTCCAATTGGGTGATTGTCGGCGTTCTGGGAACGGGGATCCCCAGACTTGCTTGCCTGCGGCCCACAGCGTGGCTAAGCCAGCAGGCCGTACGACCCATCTTCATCAACAAGGCATCCAAGACCCTCGCGAGGGTCCAAGCCTCGCGAGGCGGACGACGCAAGACCTCCTCTGGAGTGGCCTAGGCAGGCAGGCTCACGAGGAGCGGAGATATCAAGGCGGGGCAAACCTCACGAGGCTCTCGTGACGTGAGCCATGACGAACGACACCAGGCGGGCGCCAGCGCGCGCATCGTCCTTATTTCCTCTTTGGTGCTAAGGAGGCCGGCGCAGGCGAAGAGTACCGAGGCATCAGGCAAAGGTTGCTATATTGGTGCAACGAGACCAAGACCAGGAGGACGGCAAGATGGAGGTCATCGTGGAGCCCAAGATGGCGTCACCACCAGAGCTTTTCGCAGGCGAAGACCGCTTTTGTCAGGGTAGCTTGTACTAGCTGCCCCCCTTCAAATTTGCCCGCCGTTATTGGCTCCCTTCCCGCTCGATATTTGGGATGAGGACCAGGGCCTATATAAGTAGAGCTAGCCACCATAGTAGAGGCATCTCATCTTAGCTTGATCCAACCCGATCAAGAGCCTACCCTAGCCACAAGAACACCTCAACCTTAGGAGGCTGTTCTTCCCTTGTACTATTCATCATCAGCCCTAGAGGTAATCCACCACCACCACACTAGAGTAGGGTATTACACCACAACGGTGGCCCGAACCAGTATAAACCTCGTGTCTTTCTGTGTTGAGAGTTCGTCGAGTTCGTCCGCGAGATCTTAGCGAGCTAGGGCGTAGATTGGTAGGAGGGAAAGACTCCGCGCGCACCCCAGTGTTCGAACCTTAAGGGTTTGCCGGAACCCCACATCCGACATTTGGCACGCCAGGTAGGGGTGCGCCGTAGCTTCCCTTCCATCAGTTGTCGCTTCGTCGTCTCCATGGCGGACACTCTGTAACACCCCGCGTGTAACTTGCCTTATTTGTAACTCCGACTCTTGCCATTTTCGGCTATGTGTTATGATATTCCCTCTGTGGTCGGGTTTTGTTTCTCGTTTTGCATTTTGTTCATGTCATGCATTTCATATCATGTCATCATGTGCATTGCATTTGCATACGTGTTCGTCTCATGCATCCGAGCATTTTCCCCATTGTCCGTTTTGCAATCCGGCGCTCCTATCTCCTCCGGTGCACCCCTCTTGTTTTCTTTCGTGAGCGGGTGTCAAAAATTCTCGGAAGGGACCGAGGCTTGTCAAGTGGCCTTAATATACCACCCGGAGACCACCGGTCAAGTTTCGTTCCATTTGAAGGTCGTTTGGTACTCCAACGGTTAACCGGGCATCCGCAAAGTCCATTTGTGTGTGCAGCAAAACCCCCCCTCAAAACCAACCCAAAACCCACCAAACTCTCTTCCATGCTCTAGGTCGTTCGATCACGATCGTGTGGGCGAAAACCGCACATCAATTGGACTCTCCTAGCTCCCTCTACCTATTTATATGTGAGACCCCGAATTTTTCCCACAGACGAAACCCTAGCAACTTCCCTCGCGCCGCGCCGGACGTGTCCGTACGCCGGCCGGACACTTCGCGCCGCCGCTCTCGGCCACTCACAGGCCGCCACGTCACCCCCGTACCCGCGCGCCGCCGAAGCCCGCGAGGGCCCAGCGCCGGCCCCTGCGGCCCGATGCCG